>NC_066521.1:0-47500 GCF_024679095.1 Eriocheir sinensis | reverse complement strand
GGATGAGGTGTCGCCTCTCGTTCTCCCTGCTCAGGTCGGCCATCCTATGTCTCAGGGGCACCAGACACTCTGGCCCAAAAGCCACCACCATCTCCAATATGGACTATGAAGCCACAGTGGTGGAGAGTGACATTAGGGTGGGTCGGGAGTGACTTGAGTAGGGAAGGAAAGGGGGATCTAGACGTAATAGATGATAGGTGATTTAGTGTCAGGTAGTATTAGTGATATGGTTGGATGCCACAGTCATTAGCGAACAGAGTTGGGGCTAATGACCTCCAAGCTATGGAGCCCTCCATGATTATGTGTCGGGAAAATAAACATGGGTGGAGGTATCATTTATGTTGTAGTAGTAGTAGTAGTAGTAGTAGTCGTAGTAGTAGTCGTAGTCGTAGTAGTAGTAGTAGTAGTAGTAGTAGTAGTAGTAGTAGTAGTAGCAGTAGTAGTAGTAGTAGTAGTAATAACAGTAGTAGTAGTAATAGTAGCAGTAGTAGTAGTAATAGTAACCGTAGTAGTAGTAGTAGTAGTAGTAGTAGCAGCAGTAGTAGTAGTAGTAATAGTAGTAGTAGTAGTAGTAGTAGTAGTAGTAGTAGTAGTAGTAGTAGTAGTAGTAGTAGTAGTAGTAGTACATAGTATATCTATAGTAGTTGTAGTAGTAGTCGTAGTAGTAGTAGTAGTAGTAGTAGTAGTAGTAGTAATAACAGTAGTAGTAGTAGTAGCAGTAGTAGTAGTAGTCGGAGTAGTAGTCGTATTATTATTATTATTATTATTATTATTATTATTATTATTATTATTATTATTATTATCAGTAGTAGTAGTAGTAGTAGTAGTAGTAGTAGTAGTAGTAGTAGTAGTAAAAGTAATAGTAGTAGTAGTTTGAGGGAAATGAATAGATGGGAGGGAAGAGCAGACAATAATCGGACGACTCGGCGGCCATAGAGGGCGGACAGATCTAGCTTCTAGGAGGAGGAAAAGCAGAAGAGGAAAAGAAAGAAAAAAGGAAAACAAAGATAATTATTAAGGTGGAGGAGGAGGAGAAAAAATGAGGAAGGAAAAGCTAAACAAGAGAGAGAGAGAGAGAGAGAGAGAGAGAGAGAGAGAGAGATCTTGATGTTGATCTTGATCTTGATGTCACAGGTGGCTCGGGATTTCTCCCCAGCCAGGCCTTTGTATCGGCAGCTCCTGTGAAAAGAAAACAAAAAAAACATGCGGAAAGTCTATGTTCTCGGGGCAAGATATCATTCCCTATATCTTTCACGCCACATGCCCTCCAAGAACTCTTTCACTGCCTCAATCACTCGTCCACTCGTCTCTCCACTGAGCCCCAGCAGCAGCACCATCCACTCCCTTCCAGTCCTCCCGTTTACTCCACGTCCCATCTCGCTCAAAAACACATGCATCATCTTCGTTCTCTCCCTGTCATACTTCTTGCATTCCAGCACTACATGCTGCACAGTCTCGTCCACACCCCTGTCACACATCTGGCACACTTTGCTGCGGGACTCAGACCATCTATAGTTCCTTGCATTCACATCCAGACACTGCGCTCTAGCACGGAAAAGAAGATCACCTCCCAGGCTTCCCTCATACCACACCTCACACTTTGGGGCCTCTTTCTCCCTATACCAGTCGAGAGTTTCCTTTCTTTCCATCTCATTCTTCCACTTGCTCAATCCCTCATCTTTAACTGCCATATCTATCACATTCTTCCACTTTCTTACATCCCACTCAAACCCCTCTCCATTTCTGTTTGTTACTCTCCATTCAAACACATTTTGCCTATCCTCAAAGGGTCGGTACACCCACCTACTTAGCATAACATTCCTGTCTATCATTCGCCCACATTTATTCGCCCATTTGCCATCTCTTATATTCCACAAGTATACTTTTCTTGCTAATCTTGCATCCTCCATTTGTTCC
This sequence comes from Eriocheir sinensis, assembly GCF_024679095.1. NCBI lineage: Eukaryota > Metazoa > Arthropoda > Malacostraca > Decapoda > Varunidae > Eriocheir > Eriocheir sinensis. The sequence continues at coordinate 45,583 of NC_066521.1, read as the reverse complement.
AGTCTCACTTTATATCTCAAGGTTGCCTTTATTAGTCTTTCCCTAAACGTGCTCCATCCCATGTCACCCCTAAGAGCCTCTACTGCTGCAAACCTTGGTGCATTCAGTGCCATTCTTGCTACCCTATTCTGCCCCACCTCCAATTTTTGTATCTCACTCTCATTCCATGTCATCACATCCATTCCATACATAATGCTCGGGACAGCCACACTCTTCCAAACCTCACGGATGACATCATACTTGCTCGCTCTCATCCTCGCTGCACTCCTAAACGGCCTACCCACTGGTTTGTCAAACTTATCTTTACATTCTTGGCCCTGCTGCATCCATTTACCTCCATCCACACCCCTAGGTACTTGTATTCTTCGGTCTGTTCCAACTCATTCCCTTCCAGTCTCCAAGTTGTTTCTCTCTCATCCTCTGACCTATTGACTATCATAATCTTGCTCTTCTCACTACTAAATCTAACACCAAAATCTCTTCCATAGCCCCCTACCACATCTAACATTCTTTGTAAGTCTACATAAGAGTCACTCAAAATCACAACATCGTCCGCATACAACAACACACACAACTTGTCCTCTCCAACTTTCACTCCCGCATTCATTCTTCTCATCCTAACTGCCAGCTCCTCTGTATACAGGCTAAATAATGTTGGTGACAGAATGCAACCCTGCCTCACTCCTCTCTCGCTCTTCACCCAGTCTGTCTCTAGGCTCCCTAACCTGTATTTAGCTCTTGTGCCTGCATACATACTCCTAATTATGTTCACAAACTTATCACTCAATCCAATCTGCTCCAGCACCCTACACAACATACTCCTATTAACCCTGTCGTAAGCTTTCTCTATGTCTAGAAAACCTAAGTACAACTTTTCTCCTGCTCTCTTTTTCCTTTCAATCAGTTCATTCACCACAAACATATTATCTTCAGCTCTCCTGTCAACCCGGAAACCATTCTGTTCCTCACCTAATACCCTATTCCTCTCAATCCATTTACACAACCTTTCATTCAGCACTGCACAAAAAACTTTCCCTACTGTGTTTACAAGGAGATTGGTCTGTAATTCTTAAGCTCCTGTCTACTCTTGTGTCCACCCTTATGTATCAAAGTCACCTTACATTCATTCCACTTGCTCGGCACTCTCTTCCTCCCACACCTGGTTAAATAAGTCAGTCATTCTGTCAATAACACTCTCACCACCATTCTTATAAAGCTCGTACGGGATATCATCTGGTCCTGCTGCTTTTCCATCCTTCTGTCTCTTAATACACCTCTCAACTTCCTCCCTACTGATCCTTTCATTCATCTCAGTTGCATCTTTCCTCTCCATGGTCACACCCGCTTCTCTCACGTTCATTTCTTCACTCCTCCTATTTTCTCCCAAAACTCCTTGACTGCCTCCCTCATTTTCTCTAAATCTGTAATTGTTACACCATCCACCTTCAGTCTTTCTACATTTCCACTGTCACTCATCCTCTCACCTCTTAGGAATCTATACCATTCACGGCCACCCTCAAGCCCCTTCTCTCTCAGGCTCTGAATCACACCTCTTTCGCAGTCAACCTTCGCACTCATAATCGTTCGTTTCGTCAGTCGCTGCTGCCTAACATATCCTTCCCATGCATTCTGATACGCACCCTCAGCTTCCTCGCTATCATGTCTCTTTCTCTTCAGCCGCCGACACAGTCTATTCATCCTCTTCCGCTCCTTCCTTGCTTCTCTAACACTTGTATTCCACCACGGTTTGCTCACACGCTTTCTACCATTCATTTTGACATACCCAATGCTGCGGACTGCAGCTTTTCTTACATTCTCTACAAGCCTCTCATTTAGTGCATCCACATCCTGCACACCATCAAACTCCCAGTTTCTTTCACTCAGATCTACCTGGAAATTCTCCCATCCTACATCTCTTAACCTCCACTTCTTTTTTCTGACCTCTTTTGTCATTTCATTCTTACCCTTCAACATGCACTCTACTGTCAACATATTATGGTCAGACACAATATCGATCATTCCCTCCTCATCTATCCACATGCGAGACATACATTCACGCATTCTTCCATTTACCAACATATAGTCAATCGCTGACTCCTGGTCTCTCGCACTCCAGGTCACCCGTCCCTCTGCCATAGTTTCATTCAGGTTCTCCAGATCCATATCACTTGCAAACTCGGCTAACATTTCCCCATTCCTGTTCATGCGTTCACCTAGCATACCCGTGTGTGCGTTCATGTCACCTAAAATAATCACTCTCTCTCCTGCATGCTCCCTTACAATTTTTCTAATGGTGTTGTACTTCACCCTGTTCTCCCTAACTGCCCTTTCACCCTCCACAGTCATGTACACAACAACCATTACTACTCTCTCTGGTCTGCCCTTCCTATCCTTGCATTCCACTCTCACAGCCAAAACATCCTCACTGCCAGCACTGTTTCCTACATCCAACTCTTCCATCTTCAAGTGCTTTCGGTGGAGAAAGGCTACGCCTCCTCCCATCATCGTCTGTTTCTCGCGGCCCTTTCCTAACATCACATACTCACTCTCCTCAGACTGTACCCTACCTCTAAGGTGTGTTTCAGTCAGACCTACCACATCATACTTCCATTCATCCAGCTCCTTGCACACGTCCTCATACTTCCCCACCCCCCAGCCTCTCACATTCAAACATCCAATTTTCATGCATTCACTCGCCTGGTTGGTGTCTTCACTTCTCCGCACTAGGGCACTCGGGCCCATTCAAACAGCCTCTACCGGACGGAGGGACTTCATTTTCACCCACTCACACAGCCGCTGTCCCATCCGTCTCGTCCCCTCTTCGTTGAGGTGGACACCGTCCACAGCAAACACCGCGTCCTTCTCCAGTGCCTTGTCCAGGTCGATGAAGCTGACGTCGCCTTTCTTCTCCTGCAACCACTCCATCTTCAGCTTCATCACCTCTTCCTGGATCTTCCTGTTAGTCGTCCGTCGCATCTTCTCATAGTCGGGTCCTGCCTTCGGTCTTCTCATGATGCCCACTACTGCCACTTTCATGCCTCGTCCTTCTGCTGCCTTCACAGAGTCTATGACTTCCTTGATGGTGTCCTCCTGACCCACATACTGCAGGCCATTCCCACCGCCCTGTATGATCAGGAGGCCATCCTTCATTCCAGCAGCTTCTTCCTGTACTTTCTTTCTGATGTTCGGTATCTGTGCACCACTCATGCTGGTGATGCCACTTCCTTCCAACTTGCACTTCACATGCACGTGGACATTCTTAACCATGCTGTCGCCTATAATGCGGATTGGAGTCTTCTTCACTTCCATCTTCACTGTCTTCTTCCTCCGGGCTTCTTCGGTCTGGATACTCCTGTCCTCTAGGTCCCGCCGCTCAAGTCCGGCCCTGGGAGACAGGGCAGCCTGGACTGCCCTGTCCTCCACGCCGATCTTGGGGGCAGGCTCACTCGCTGGGGCGGCTTGCACGACCGTTGTCTGGTCAGCTTTTCCCTCCACGCTTGGTTCCGTCTGGACCGCCACGCCGATCTTGGGGGCAGGCTCACTCGCTGGGGCGGCTTGCACGACCGTTGTCTGAACAGCCTTTTCCTCCACGCTGGGTTCCGTCTGAACCGTCTTGTCGTGCTTTTCACTCCGCCATTCTTTCCTGCTGGTGTCCAGGCACACCGTGCAAAGGAACACGATCAGGGTGTGTTCCAGAAGCCGCGAGGTCTTCATGTTTACACATGGCTGGTGAGACCACACCTCACACCTCTCGCAACATACACCACTGTCGGTCACTTCCTTGCCACACACACCACAGTCGTCCACACCCATCTCTTCAGTAACTATTAAATATGGTTCTCACCAAAAACAGAGCACGTAGCCGGAAAAATCTTCAAAAACCTCGGACCGCTCTCACACGTTCTTGATCTTGATCTTGATGTCACAGGTGGCTCGGGATTTCTCCCCAGCCAGGCCTTTGTAGCGGCAGCTCCTGTGAAAAGAAAACAAAACATGCGGGAAGTCAATGTTCTCGGGGCAAGATATCATTCCCTACATCTTTCACGCCACATGCCCTCCAAGAACTCTTTCACTGCCTCAATCACTCGTCCACTCGTCTCTCCACTGAGCCCCAGCAGCAGCACCATCCACTCCCTTCCAGTCCTCCCGTTTACATCACGTCCCATCTCGCTCAAAAACACATGCATCATCTTCGTTCTCTCCCTGTCATACTTCTTGCATTCCAGCACTACATGCTGCACAGTCTCGTCCACACCCCTGTCACACATCTGGCATACTTTGCTGCGGGACTCAGACCATCTATAGTTCCTTGCATTCACATCCAGACACTGCGCTCTAGCACGGAAAAGAAGATCACCTCCCAGGCTTCCCTCATACCACACCTCACACTTTGGGGCCTCTTTCTCCCTATACCAGTCGAGAGTTTCCTTTCTTTCCATCTCATTCTTCCACTTGCTCAATACCTCATCTTTAACTGCCATATCTATCACATTCTTCCACTTTCTTACATCCCACTCAAACCCCTCTCCATTTCTGTTTGTTATTCTCCATTCAAACACATTCTGTCTATCTTCAAAGGGTCGGTACACCCACCTACTTAGCATAACATTCCTGTCTATCATTCGCCCACATTTATTCGCCCATTTGCCATCTCTTATACTCCACAAGTATACTTTCCTTGCTAATCTTGCATCCTCCATTTGTTCCAGTCTCACTTTATATCTCAAGGTTGCCTTTACTAGTCTTTCCCTAAACGTGCTCCATCCCATGTCCCCCCTAAGAGCCTCTACTGCTGCAAACCTTGGTGCATTCAGTGCCATTCTTGCTACCCTATTCTGCCCCACCTCCAATTTTTGTATCTCACTCTCATTCCATGTCATCACATCCATTCCATACATAATGCTCGGGACGGCCACACTCTTCCAAACCTCACGGATGACATCATACTTGCTCGCTCTCATCCTCGCTGCACTCCCTAAACGGCCTACCCACTGGTTTGCCATACTTATCTTTACATTCTTGGCCCTGCTGCATCCATTTACCTCATCCACACCCCTAGATACTTGTATTCTTCCGTCTGTTCCAACTCATCCCCTTCCAGTCTCCAAGTTGTTTCTCTCTCATCCTCTGACCTATTCACTATCATTACTTTGCTCTTCTCACTACTGAACCTAACCCCAAAATCCTTCCATAACCCCTACCACATCTAGGAGACTCTGTAGTTCTTCAGCAGACTCACTCATAACCACCACATCATCCGCATACAACAACACACATACTTTATCCTCTCCAATTCTCACTCCTGCGTTCATTCTCCTCATTCTGACTGCTAATTCCTCTGTGAAAAGACTAAATAATGTTGGTGATAATATACAGCCTTGTCTCACTCCTCTTTCACTCTTCACCCAACCTGTCTCTAGATCCCCTAGTCTATACTTTGCTCTTGTACCTACATACATACTTCTAATTATGTTAACAATCTTATCACTCAGCCCAACTTTTTCAAGCACTCTGCATAACACATCTCTATTCACCCTGTCATAAGCTTTCTCTATATCTAGGAAGCCTAAGTACAGTTTCCTCCCTCTCTCTTTTCCTTTCAATCAGCTCATTTACAACAAACATATTATCTTCTGCTCGCCTGTCCACTCGGAATCCGTTCTGCTCCTCACCCAGCACCCTGGCGCTCTCAATCCATTTACACAACCTTTAATTCAACACAGCACTAAAGATTTTTCCTATTGAGTTTACCAGAGAGATTGGCCTATAGTTCTTTAATTCCTGCTTACTCTTATGCCCGCCCTTGTGGATCAGAGTCACTCTACATTCATTCCATTTACTTGGCACTCTCTTCTTCCCATACCTGGTTGAATAACTCAGTCATCCTCTCAATCACAGCCTCACCTCCATTTTTATACAACTCATACGGGATCTCATCTGGTCCTGCAGCCTTACCATTCTTCTGTCTTTTCACACATCTCTCAACCTCCTCCCTACTGATCCTTTCATTCAGCTCATTTGCATCTTTCCTCTCCATAGTTACACATCCTTCTCTCACACCAAATACTTCCCCTACTCCTCCTATTTCTTCCCAAAATTCCCTAATTGACTCCCTCATTTTCTCCTTATCTGTAATTTTTTCACCATTCACCTTCAGACTTTCCACATTCTCACTGTCACTCATCCTCTCACCTCTCAGGAATCTATACCACTCACGACCTCCCTCAAGCCCTTTCTCTCTCAGGGTCTGAATCACACTTCTTTCACACTGAACCTTTGCACTCATGATCTTCCGCTTTGTCATTCGTTGGTGTCTCACGTAGCTTTCCCATGCATTCTGGTATTCACCCTCAGCTTCTTCGCTTTCTTGCCTCCTTCTCCTCATTCGTCTACACAGTCTATTTAGTCTCTTTCGTTCTTTCCTAGCTGTCCCAATATCATCGTTCCACCACGGTTTCCTTACACGCTTTCTACCATTCGTTCTCACATACCCTACATGTTGGACTGCAGCTCCTCTCACATTCTCTACGAGCCTTTCATTCAAAGCGTCCACATCATTCAAACTACCCGGCTCCCAATTTCTTTCACTCAAGTCTACCTGAAAATTTTCCCACCCTACATCTACTCTGGGTCTCGGCCCAGGTCACCGAAGAGAGAGAGAGAGAGAGAGAGAGAGAGAGAGAGAGAGAGAGAGAAAGAGAGTAGCTGGTAGTGGTCGAATGCGACGCCGTGGGCATCCTGATTGATTGATAGTTTATTGTTGCAGGTAAACAACAAGGGAGAAGGATAAAGTAGCTCACTTATTATCACACCCTTGAAGTAGCCTGTGATAACCACGTGGAAAGAATCAACATCATCCTCTACAAGTCTTGCTCGTTTGGTCTAAGCTTACAGTTACTTTTGGCAGCTCTGGTCTCTGCTCAGTGATGGGGCCGACCGTAATCTCCCCCATATATCTTGTACTTAGGCAATCGTGTTAAAATTGCCACTACTGTTTCGTGATTCACCTGGTTTGATTAATTATTAGGAAAAGGTACGGTCATAACAAAGGAGTGGTCGAATAGTCCTTCACGCCGGGGACGGTGCCAGATTGTCGTACTGAACCTCATATATTTAACAACTTCCGACCCAAAAACCGTCTCCTGGGACCCACTAACTAGAGTCATTCATATTTGTCGTTAAAATAGTTAATTTACTGATGTCTCTTGGCAATAGCTATGCGTCAAAAACCGGTTAATACTATGATGCCCTGAGTACGATAACCTGTGGTGGAGGCCTCCCAGCTGACAAGACCGGCGGCCTAACACACACTTCTCCTCCCTCCAGTGTTGGTTGTGAGGGATTTCAACTCACACCACCACCTGCCGCCACACCACAGACACACCCCAGGTAATGCCATTTTTCAAACCGTCCAAACACCTTTGCCTCCTCAGCCCACCGGGTCTGGCACACACTGGAGCAGCCTCAGTCCTAGACCTCTTTTTTGGAGACCCCTGTTTTCATTACGTACATGGATCTGGATCTGGATTAATGATGCGCAGGGCAGCCGTACAGGTGCATAACACGCATATTTGTTGGCTGTTGGGGGGACGGGTGTGCGGGGGAGGGAAGTGAATCAGTCGTAATTGTTGGTGTGTTGTGGTGACAAGTGTGTGTATTTGTTTTCTGAATGAGTCTATTGTACTGCAGTCTGTTGAGGGAGGCTGTTCCAGTGGTGTATGGTGCGTGGAAAGTATGAGTGCTTGTATGCGTCAGTGTTGGTGTGATATGTGTGTGTTACTGTTTGCGTCGTGTAGGTATGTGTGTGGGTCAATGTGAGTGTTTGTGATCTTGTACATAAGTGTAAGTCTGTGTGCTTGTCTGCGTATGTGAGTGGGTGGTGAGCCTTCGCACGGGGCGGATGCAGAGTCGATATGGCTGGCCGAACCAAGAACTTGGGGGAGTTCTGTTATGTTTGTGCGGATCCCACAGGCGATAGGTGGATAGGGTGCTGTCTGTGCCCTAAGTGGTGTCATTGGAAATGTGCTCATCTGTCTGGAATTAAGTCGGAGAATATACCTAAAATAAATTGGATTTGCAACCCATGCCTTCATAAAGCATCTCTGGCTACCAAAATTGTGGAAAAAAATGGAAGCATTCAAGCTGGAATTATCTAAGGAAGTATTAGAAGTGAAACAAGAAGTTGAGTTACGAGCAGTCAGTGTGAAGGAGGAGTTGGTTGAGGTGGCGCAAGATGTGGTGGACGTTTTGCAGTGAGCCGAGCATGCACATGTGGAGTCAGCAGATGCAATTTGGGCTGAGGTCACCAAGCGTAAGAGGAAAGTTAAGAAGAATTTACTTATTGTCAAGGCCTCTACACAGGAAAAGAAGGCAACAGGCATGAAGGATGAAGTCTCCCAGACATTGAATGGTATTCAAATAACTGATTCAAGATTTACAAATAGAGGTAACATTGTCATGAACTTTGATAATGAGAACACAAGGGATGAGGCTGCTCAAAAACTGGAGTCTGTTGAGCAAATTAATACCAAGAGTGTTGGAAAGATGAAACCAAAGATCATGATATGCAATGTGCATAAAGAGGAGACCTAGGAAAAAATAAAGGAGACCATCTTAGACCGCAGTGAGTTCTTACACGCCATTGGGGGTGTTGAGGATAAGATTGAGCTGGTTTTTAGCAAGCCTGCGGCTGGTGGCACGATGCACTACATTTTGAGGTGTGACCCAACTGTAAGAGAGCTGATTCACAAGAATCACTACAAGCTAAAATTAGAATGGGGAATATACACAGTGAGAGACAGATACCATGCAATTATATGCTATCGCTGTCAGAGATATGGCCATCTTGAGGCCAACTGTACTGCCAAGACCAATGGAGACGCCCCAAATTGTTTCAAATGCGCTGGCAATCATAAATCACAGGAGTGCACCATGGCTGAGAAGAAATGCATAAATTGTGTGAGGTACAAGAAGCCTGAAATCAGCCACTCAGCGAATGACCAGTGTCGTGTAGTTCTCCAGACTGAAATTGAGAGAATTTGTAACATGACTGATCATGGCTATTAATTAGTGTCTGTACTCAAAGATAAATTGTATGTGGTGAATGTCCAGTGTGCTGGTAATGATTGTTGAATATTTAATTGTGATACTATAATGAAAATAGCGGACATGAACACTGAACTAGTTGTTATATGTGATATTATTCGTAAAAGAAATTAGGACACTCACTCACTCACTACAGTGTTTGAGAATAAGTGCATCGAAGACTATTATTGAGGCTAACGTTGAAATTGTTGACGGCCCTCGTAGAGCGCTGCATCAGCGGCGGAGCAGCAGGGCCTGAAACCTCATCAACCGTAACGGTAACGGTAACGTATGTGAAGAGGTTCCATGTTTATCTGTTGTTTGATCCGTGTTGTGATTCCAGGCGTTCGAGTGTAATTGTTTGTAATGAACCTTGCCGCCTTGGTGTTGATTTGTTCCAACCTATCAATGTTTCTGTGTGTGTAAGGATCCCACACTGTGGAGCAGTATTCCAGTGTTGGTCTCACAAGTGTGTCATAAGGTGTGTGTTTAATGTCAGGTGTGCAGTTATGTAAATTCCTCCTCAGGAACCCCATTGTTCTGTTGGCTGTGGCACTGATATGGTCTATGTGGGTGTTGAATTTCAAGTTAGTTGAGAGATGGATACCAAGGTATTTGTGTGTGTGAACTGATTCTAAATCTGACTTATGGAGAGTGTAAGTGTGATGGATTGGGTTGTGCGCTCTGGTGAATCTTAAAAGTTTGCATTTGTCTGGTTGGAAGTGCATCTGCCAGGTGCATTCCCACCGCTCGAGGGCGTCCAAGTCGTTTTGTTGTAGTCTGCAGTCGTAAGTAGTCTTTACTGCTCTAAACAGTAAACTATCGTCGGCAAATAGTCTAGTGGAAGAGTTAGGTGTTGACAGTGGAAGATCGTCAATGTACAGAAGGAAAAGAAGGGGGCCTAGAATGGTGCCTTGAAGGACACCCGAAGAAGCAGGGACAGCGTCAGATGAAGATCCATCAAGAAGAACACGCTGAATCCTGTTAGTATGAAATGCAGTGATCCAGTGAAGAAAAGGTCCTGAAATACCATAGTATTTCAATTTTAATGTCAGTCTTTTTTTGGTACTTTGTCGAAGGCTTTGGCAAAATCTAAAACAATAGTGTCAACTTGTTTAATGTCACGTCGGTCAAGTAGCCTCGTAATGTTGTGATATGTAGTAATGAGTTGTGATTCACATGAGCGTTTAGGTCGAAAGCTGTGTTGTGAGTCAGTAAGGATGTTGTTTGCGTCAAGGTGATTCATTATGTGTTTGTGTATTATGTGTTCGAAAATTTTACATGGAATCGATGTTAGTGAGATGGGGCGATAATTGGCTGGGTCAGTCTGGTCACCTGTCTTGAATAAAGGATTAATATTTGCCAAGAGCCAGTCAGAGGGTAATGAGGTGGATGATAGTGACTGGGTGAATATGGCCTGAAGGATGTGGGCAAAGGATTTAAGAATGAAGGCGGGAATGTTATCGGGGCAAGTGGATTTGGTTGTGTCGAGTCCTTCCAGTAATTTCTGTATTCCGTTGGTCGTGGTGTCGAGGGGGGCTATGGGGGAGAAGGGGCTGTGTGGCATGTTTGGTGTAAGGAATTTCCCTACATCTAGGGTATTTTTCAACCACCCATAACTCAAAAACTATGTGTTTGCGACGCATTCCATGTTTACCACCACATTCCCCGCAGTCCCTAAGGCCCCCGAGCCAATTTTGGTTGAAAGGGGTGAGTACAGGCATACACTAGAACATTACTGAAATGGAGGAAAGAGATGGAGAGAAAGGGGGGAATGAAATAGGGAGAGAACATTGGAGGAAATAGGGAGAGAGAAAGTTGGAGATAAATTTTACAAGGCGATGGTGGTGATGACGGTGGTGGCAGTGGTGGTGGTAGTGGTGGTGGTAGTGGTAGTAATGGTGGTGGTGATGGCAGTGATGATGGTGGTGACAGTGGCAATGGTGGTGGTGGTGACAGTGGTGATTGTGGTGACTGGTGGTGGTGACAATGGTAGTTGTGATGGTGTATAATGAGTTGACATGAGCCCTGATCTGTCAAGCCACCAAACTGTCATTAATAACCATTTGTTCTCTTGCTGTCAAAATGTCGGGCACCTGTCAAATGTCAGGTGTTAGGTCAGGTCACAGTCCACTTGGGTTTCCGCAGTGTGGCATGACTAGTAAATTTCACCTCCATTGACAGCGGTGGTGATAGGTTAGATTCGGTTATTTCTATTCCATTCTATTCTATTTCTATTTCTATTTCTATTATATTTCTAGGTTATATTATTTCTGGTATCACTAGGGGACTATTGAAGAAAGGGTAGCCGAAGAGTTTTGACAATTATCCTTAACTACTTAACTGCATGGGTGTTATTCCAGAAATCAGATTTGGTTAGGTCATTGTTCGCAGGTCAGGTATTGGTCAGGTCACAGTCCACCTGGGTTTCTGCAGCGTGGCATGTCCCTAGTAGACTCATTTTTAGTTGGGCTATGAGACCGTCTGCAGTGAATGTGGTCAGCGGCCATGTCCACTCCACCAATTCCACCTCCATTGACAGTGGCAGTGGTGATAGGTTAGCATTTCTCTTATCATGAGCGGATTATTGAAGAAAGGGTAGCCTAATTATTTTGACATTTATCCCTAACTATTTGGGTGTTATTCCAGAAATCAGCTTTGGTTAGGTTATATTAATTGGTCTTTTTTATTCACCTTTTCCGTTATTTTGAGCACTTTTTACCATTAAACATTTTATTTACTCAGTGGTTAGGTTAGATTTGGTCAGGTTACCATGGTAAAAATGGGGCAGGCTCTGCGCTGCTCCGTTGTCACTGGTAGTTGGTGGGTGTATTTCTGGAGTTTTACCTGTAATATGAAGGTGATAACTCTCACTATATATTGATATTAATTTTTACCATATACATATCGTTAAATTTAATGGGGACTAGGTGGCCCGGCCCATACCTCTGCCTGCTAAATTTTCGACTGGCTCCGGCCAGTGATTTTTTATTTTTTATGATATTGAAGCAAGGGCAGTCAGCCCCCCCTTGGCATGTTAATACCTACAATATGAATTATTTTTTGGTCCCTGAATGCAGTGCAGTAACAAGGGAGTTCTAGAAAATAGAAGGGGGGTTGAGGGGGACGAAGCCCCCCCCGCTAGATAGGTTATGTCGGGTTAGTGTAAATTTATTCAGCACGCAGTTTTGGGCAGCGGAAGTTGATCATTTAGTGATTTCCGGAACAAAATAATGTCTCCATAATAAACAACATCATATTTTGTCCAAAAATAATCAGTCACTGCCTTGAAATTAGTAGGCGACACACTTGTTAATAATTCCCTTATTTTATGTTAGTTTTTGATCGTTGTAAAATTTATCTCCAACTTTCTCTCTCCCTATTTCCTCCAATGTTCTCTCCTTATTTCATTCCTCCCTTTCTCTCCATCTCTTTCCTCCATTTCAGTATTGTTCTAGTGCAGTGCTGTCCAAACTTTTCGCCTATTGTACCCTTTATTACCTTCTCCTACTGTTACGTACCCCTATGGCTGATTAAACTCAATTATACTATATTATGTTTATATTATATTATATTTAGGTACACGTACATTACGCGTCATTCCTAGGTACCCGTCCCTCCCTCTCTCTTTTCCTTCACAGAACATGGGAAGTTTCTGGTATGTGTGTGTGTGTGTGTGTGTGTGTGTGTGTTCATCGTCTTTTCACGTACCCTTTTGATCTATGCTTCGGACCCCCAGGGGTATACGGACCCCAGTTTGGACAACACTGTTCTAGTGTATGCCCGTACTCACCCCTTTCAACCAAAATTGGCTTGGAGGCCTTTGGGACTGCGGGGAATGTGGTGGTAAACATGAAATGCGTCGCAAACACAGTTTTTGAGTTATGGGTGGTTGAAAAATACCCTAGATGTAGGGAAATTCCTTACATTAACCTAGATGTACGGAGATTCCATACATTCTGCAATTTTTTACCACATACGGAAACCATGCAATTTCACTCACTCTCCATAGCAGAGGGGAGGTTGACGGGGGCAAAGCCCTGACGTTAGAAGGTTATGTAAAATTAGGTCGGAGTAGTTTAAATATGTTCAAGGGATTTTTTGCCACGTACAGAAACCACGCAATTTTACTCAGTCTCCTTAGCAGGGGGTGGGGAATCGAAGGGGGTGAGTCGAGGTTATGTTATGTAAAGTTAGGATGGAGTAGTTTAAATATATTGGACACACGGTGTGAGCCGTGGGAAATAAGCAGCGCGGGATGGGAAGTTTCTGTAAACTTTCGGGAGTAGGGAATTTTCCCCATTTTAGGGAGGGGGAAGCGGACCTCTTGTAAAGAATTACCTACATTAGTTTAGGTTATGATACGTTAGATTGGGTACTTTATGCTTTTCCCTACATGTACGTATGAGTGTTGCTAGATTGGGCGAAGAGTATATATAGCGTATTGGTCTACTTTTCGAGGCTGCATGTGACTTTTTGGACAACCTCCCACTAATTCGCCTACCTTGTCTTGAAAGACACTATTAAGGTAGTACTTATGAAGCATCAAAACGGTAAGTCATTTTCGTCATAAGAATCTTGCAACCATATCATAGACGATTATGTATTCACTGACTTGTATCATGAACGTGTGAAAGTTACTTGTGTTTGAAAATTTTCCATTCAAATTCAGGTTATTAATTTGGTTTCTTTTTTGGTCCCTGAATACAGTGCTGTAACAAGGGACTTTTGGAAAATAGAAGGGGGGGTCGAGGGGGACTAAGCCCCCCTATTAGGTAGGTTATGTCAGGCTAGTTTAAATTTATCCGACACTTGGTGTGGGGGGCGGAAATATGCAGCGTGGGACGGATGAAGTGGAAGTTGATTATTTAGTGATTTCTGGAAAAAATACTCTCCATGATAAACAACATCATATTTTGTCCAGAAATAATCAGTCACCATCTTGAAATTAGCAGGCGACACTCTTGTTGATGGTTCCCTCATATATATGTTAGATTTTGAGGTCTTTGAAATTTATCTCCAACTTTCTCTCTCCCTATTTCTTTCCTCTCATGTTCTTTCCCTATTTCATTCCTCCCTTTCTCTCCTTGATCCAATTCTGGTGACAAAACTTTTTATTTATTTATTTTTTTTGTTAGCTTTTGAGGTTTGTAAAACTTCTGTGACATATTTCTCGCAAATCACTACTTTTTTGTCCCCCTATCCCTCTCCTCTTTCAATCAACGGGGGCATACACTGGGGGTGCATTGCCTCACCCACCCCATGATGCCCACCCCAGGGTTTCCTCCAGGCAAGTCCCCCATGCAGGCCCCCTTCCTCCCCATCCCAAGCACCTCACGGCAGGGTCTGTTGACGTGCTCGAGCCATGAACTCTGTGGGCATCTCCTCGGCCTCCTATCCTTCCATAAATTAGTGATTGTCGCATAAAATAAAAAATTCCATTAATATCAAATAAATGAAAACTCCCCATAAATCAAAGTTTGTAGCTCATGCTTTGTGGAAATGCTGGGCCAGTCCTACAGTCCAGTGCAGCAAGGTTATAATGAGACCCCAACCAAACACAGAGTAAAATAGGATGTAGAAATAAAATGTAATATATAGAACAGAAATATAACACAGTGGCTGAAAATAAAAATTAAAATTAACTAATGTAACCTGACCTGGCCACCCCTTGCTGTCATAATGGTGCTGGGTTATGCTGGGTTCCCACTACTCTGTTTTTACTGCCCTCAGCGCTCTGGTGATATTTTCTGTCCTTTCAGCCGCTGTACCTGTCCACAGCTGGTAGCCTGAGAGTGACTTATCCGGGAACTTGTCACGGTGATTTCCGCGCCCCAGCATGAACACAGAAGGATGGCATTTGGGCAAAAAGTCTGTCTTTCAGTATTAACGGTGAGGTTCATTGGTCCAGTTCAAGGGTAACAAAAAGAAAATAATGAAAGAAAAAGCCTGCTACTCACTGCTCCCACAAAAGAATCAAGAGGCTGAAAGATAGGTCAATTTCAAGAGGAGAAGTGTCCTGATACCCTCCTCTTGATTGCTATAACACAGTGTTCTACAAAGGTTTCAAATGTCTTTTTGGGTGTGTTGTGCCAGGCGGTGTGTTGTGTGAAGCTTAGTGTTTCCCTTGTTACAGGTGGTGGTGGACGGCAAACATTGTGGAAGCAGTCCTCTGAGTCGTGGGGACGCCGCCACAACAGACTGGTAAATGCTGCTGTTCACACTAACCCACACATGTTTTCAGTGCATACTAACACCATTGAGGAGACTGTCTGGCAGGATCTTATTTATTGGCAAGTTATGAGTATTTTTCAACTTATGTGTCCTAGCTGTGTTGTAATAATCAGTCAAGTTTGGGGTCACTTGACAAGTAATAGTTTTCATGAAAAACATTATTTATAAAGAAGACATTTAATTTGGAAGTTCTCTTTGCACCCACTTCACTTGAAAAAAATTATCAACTTTGTAATTCTTCAGTGTTGTTGTGTGTGTGTGTGTGTGTGTGGTTCTGAGTGGTGGATATTGAGGTCACCTTGTGGGTAGGTGTTGGGTGGTGGAGCTTTGCTTAACATGTAGTATAGGCACTCAACATTTACTACTACAGCTCATGAGTTACTGATCTGACTATGATGTTCACATAAAAAATGTAGCTGTGTGTTTGTCATTCCTGTCAGTGGTGACTTGATGTGTTGTTTCATCTTCCTAGTGGCAGTATTGTGCCCAGCATGTAGTAGTGTGTTGCTGTGCTGTTTTGAATACACAATTCCTTTTTAGGGATGACACTGCCGCCAGCACCTCCTCCTCTGCCCAGCCACCACCAGAGAGGCTTTACTCCAGAAGGCACTGGGGGTATACAAGAACATTGCTGCTGCTGCTGCTGCTGGATACATACAGTTATTAACAATACAAAGTAAGAAGCCTTGCATACCAGTGGCAGGATGTGGTAACACTGAGTGCAGGCCGTCATGTGACTCCCAACGCACTTTTTTTATATTTTTTTTATGTCTTTCTGCCTATTGCGCTGGTAGGCATGCTAGAGGGGCCTGGATGGTATTCGGCCCCAGCCCGTCATGGCGCAGGCAAGTGTTTATAGTGGCGCCATCTTCTCTTGGCTCGTGCAGCCCCCCGGAACTCGCTCTTGATTCTTGGATGGCTTCCTCTAGAGTCTGGGTTGATGGGTGGTCTTCAGGACAGCATGTGGGTAGTTTTAAGCCACTCGCCGGTGACTGAAAAATCCCAGGTGGTAGTGTGGGGATTCAAACCCGCGTCGTCCATCACGTGGTGAATGTGGGCCCAACACAAAACCACTTCAGCCACCGCCTACCCATAAATTACCATATCCTCACAAATGTCACAACCTCCTACCCTCGCACATTATTGTCCCAAGAAGTGTCCATCAGTTCCTAATGGACCCCAGTGTAAGACATTTTCTACATACTAGCGAGCTTATTCACTACAGATGTGAAAATGATGGAGTAAGTGGTGGTGGTGGTGGGCTGGAGGTTGCTGAAAACAACCCATTGATGAGTACAATACTTGCTGTATTTTCCCTTGTTCTATTTTAGAGATTATCGTTCAGCCAAAAAATTCAATTTACCGGCACTTTTAAAGACCCGTGATTTTTTCATTAAGAGACATGACTGTACAAGGCAGCTCCTGTGAACCTAACCCCACCTAAAATCACTGTCCAGGAATTTATTTGTTTTTTAATGTGACTGTTGTATTACCACTCAGCACATGACTGCCAGGCCTGTTCCACTCATCCACCACTCTGTTAGTATTGGCACTCACTCACCACATGACTGCCAGGCCTGTTCCACTCATCCACCAGTCTGTTAGTATTGGCAGTCACTCAGCACATGACTGCCAGGCCTGTTCCACTCATCCACCACTCTGTTAGTATTGGCACTCACTCACCACATGACTGCCAGGCCTGTTCCACTCACCCACCACTCTGTTAGTATTGGCACTCACTCAGCACATGACTGCCAGGCCTGTTCCACTCATCCACCAGTCTGTTAGTATTGGCACTCACTCACCACATGACTGCCAGGCCTGTTCCACTCATCCACCAGTCTGTTAGTATTGGCAGTCACTCAGCACATGACTGCCAGGCCTGTTCCACTCATCCACCACTCTGTTAGTATTGGCACTCACTCAGCACATGACTGCCAGGCCTGTTCCACTCATCCACCACTCTGTTAGTATTGGCACTCACTCAGCACATGACTGCCAGGCCTGTTCCACTCATCCACAAAGGAACACAAAGTAAGAACAAACAACAGCAGACCTGCTGGTCCTTACGAGGCTGTTTGTGACAAGCTACACTAACTATCTAATCAAAGGTGGAAGATGAAGGACAGCAAAGGCGAAGGCTCCTCCCCACCCCCCCGTCCCTCCAGCCAAAGCTGGCAGGAAAGGAAAAAGAACCATGCAGCATGGAAAAACTGCATGGAATTTATGTAGGAAAGAGGAAAGAACTACCATTACTGCTACCACTAACCGGGCGATAAAAGCGGACAAGGACACCAGTATTCGAAAGAACTTAACGTTATTACAACAATGAGTAATATCTTAGTTGCTGGTTGGATTCAAAACACTTGTCTAATCTGTTCTTGAAGGCCGTAACTGTTGTACTATCAACGACATCACAAGTTCCAAACATTAACAACTCGATTGAAGAAGAAATGTTTAGCTTCGTGCGACGAGAATCTTTTACCACTTATCTTCAAATTGTGATTTCTTCTTGTTCTATTTGATCGATCAATTGTAAAGTAATCTTCCGCATTAATATCACTGAATCCTTTGAACATTTTAAACACTTCTATTAGATCGCCTCGCATTCTTCGTTTTGATAGGCTGAATAAATTTACTTCTTTAAGCCTTTGTTCATATGACAAATTTCTCAACCTAGGAATCATCTTTGTTACTCTTCGTTGAACCCGTTCCAACTTTTCTATGTCTTTTCTGTAGTAGGGAGACCAAAACTGTACACAGTACTCTAGACAGGGTCGAACCAACGAATTATACAGTTTTAATATTACTTTTTCCGATTTATTATTAAAGACTCGTCCGATGAAGCCAACCAATTTGTTTGCAGTTTTAACTACCTCTGAACAATGCTGACCGGGCTTTAAATCGCTTGATATAGTGATTCCAAGATCCTTTTCTTTACTTACTGCAGAAAGTTGTTGGCCATTCATTACGTACTGAACGCGATTGTTATTTTTTCCGATGTGCAACACTTTACATTTGTCTACGTTAAATTTCATTTGCCATTGATTGGCCCAACGTGCAAGTCGATCTACATCTGATTGTAAAGCTTCTTTGTCGAGTATCGCAGTTACTTTACTAGCAATTTTTGTGTCATCAGCAAATTTTGATACTTTGCAAGTGAGCCCATCATCGATATCATTAACATAAATTAAGAAGAGCATGGGGCCAAGCACTGATCCTTGAGGTACGCCGCTTTTGACATCGAGCCAGTTAGATGTAACACCGTTTAGAACTACTCTCTGTTTCCGCTCAGAGAGCCAGTCCACAAGCCAATTGTAAATGTTACGAATGTTACCCGAGATACCATGCGCCAGTAGTTTGCTGAGCAATCGTTGGTGGGGGACCTTATCAAATGCCTTTTGAAAATCCAGATATATGATATCTACTGATCTGCTTTCATCAAACACCTCAAAAATATAGTGAAAAAAATCAAGTAAGTTAGTCAAACACGAACGTTTACTACGGAAGCCATGTTGCGAATTATTTATTATATTATTTTCTTCGAAGAATTTCACCATAATGTCGCGAATGATAGTCTCCATTAACTTACAAACAATAGATGTCAGGCTAATTGGTCGATAGTTTCCTGGATGAGACTTGTCCCCCTTTTTGAAAATTGGTGTGACATTTGCAATTTTCCAATCCGACGGAACTTTTCCAGCTGTTAAAGATTTATTGAATATGATGGAGAGCGGTTTACAAATTTGATGTTTGATTTCTTTTAAGACCCTAGGGGTAATTTTGTCTGGACCAGGAGCTTTGCTTACTTCAATCTTTTCAATTGTGCGTAAAATGTCACTTTCTACGATGAGCACGCCACTTAACATCTTTTCGGCCCTTCTAACCTCCGGCGGTCGAGGTGATAAACAATCTTCGTCGGTAAATACGGATGCGAAAAAGTTATTTAGGATTGTAGCCATTTCATTTTCATCGTTCGTGTGGTTACCATTATCATTAGCAAGCGGTCCGACACCACAAGTGAGTGACTTTTTATTATTTACATTGCTGAAAAATTCTTTAGGATTAGATTTACTTGTTTCCGCTATATATTCTTCAAGATTTTTCTTGCTTCGTTTTATTAATTTCTTGGTTTCGTGGCAAATTCTGTCCAACTCTAGTTTGTCAGCCTCGCTCTGAGATGATATGTACCTACTGTATACGCGTTTTTTAAGAGATAGGCTATTTTGAATTTCGTTATTCCACCATTTGGGTTTCTTCTTAGAAGCTGAACGTCTGTTACGATAGGGTACGCATATGCTTATGGCATTGTTCAATATTGTGGTGAAGGCCCCCCAAGATTTATCAATATCTGTTTCCGCCGTGATTTCAGTCCAGTCAGAATTATTTAGAATTGATCGGAGTCTTACGAAATTCGCTCTCTGATAATCAGGCACCTTTTCTTTACTAGGAGTTACTTTACTTTCTTTCATATTGATGCTGAATGTGATTGTTCGGTGATCGCTAGAACTAAAAATTGGACCAACATTTACTTCGTTAACTAGATCAGCTGTCGTTGAAAAGATAAGGTCAAGTATATTATTTTCCCGAGTCGGTTCTTGAACGTGTTGATGTAAATCACTTTCTAGTAAATTTGTGTACAGGTCGAGCCCTGTATGACAGTTCAACGGTTCACCCCATCTTTTCACTGGCAAGTTAAAGTCCCCAACAATTACTGCCTCGCAACTGCTACTCATTTCTAATAATAATTCACTTAATGCGTGGTCGATATCAAGAGTCTGCCTTGGCGGTCTGTAGATAAGTCCAATTACTATTTTACGAGATTTATTTTTAATTTCAATGAAGACCGTGTCTACATTGGTTATAATATCTGTTTTCACAGATACTGGATGGAGAGAGTTGTGGATATAAAAGATAACGCCTCCACCCTGTCTGTTCTCTCTTTCATGACTAAAAATGGTATAACCCGGTATTCTATATTCCGCAATGAAATCTCTATTTGAAGTGTCTATCCAAGATTCTGTGACTCCGATGATGTGATAATGATTTGTAGCTGCGAGGACTTCTAAGTCTTCAAATTTGTTACGTAGGCTACGAGCGTTTACACAGCAAGCTTTAATGTGATTCGAGTCGGGAGTTTTGCGGGTTGAGTGCACCCTTACGGTGGAGCTGCTGGTGTTCTCGCCTCCGCGTTTTTTGGCTTTCAAAGAGCCACTTGGTCACAGAGCAGCCTCCCGAAACGGGCTGCTCCAACAGGGTTTAAGTGAATGCCATCAGGAAGGAACAAGTCTGAATCGTAGTAAAAATTGTTCCACAAGTTAGCGAACTGGACGTTTTCTTGTGAGCAAAGGGACTGAAGTCTGTTGTTTGTGCTGAAGGCCTTACTGTAAAAGCTAGATTCGGCACCGACCCTCGGGAGGATTCCTGAGATTATGATGTTACCGGCATCCGTTTTACGTTTATACTGCTTGATCATGCGGCGGTATTTCTCAAGCAGTTCCTCAGAAAGGGTTGTCTTTACGTCATTTGTCCCCGCGTGAATGACAAAGAGGGTGTTTCGGTCGGCATTTCGCGTGACATCATCGCACGCTGCGGTGATGTCGTCCAGTCTGGCACCTGGATAGCAGTAACGTTTTCTGCGGCCGTTTGATGAACGACCACAGAACTCAACCAGCTGGCCACGCACCATGGAGTCCCCAACTAGGCGAGTCTCGAACTCATCCTCCATGGTGTCTGCCAGCACCTGGAACCTATTGAAGGTAGTGGGGTCAGTAACTTGGTTGCCTGCTTGGTTTGGCTCCATTCCTTACAGGTTGGAACCCGACATCCTGTGAAGCAGGGAGAAGCGTTAAGTGGGGCAGGCTGGAAGTTGTCCTGTGAGGCAGGCTGGGAGTTAGCCTGTGAAGCAGGCTGGGGTTAGCCTGGGAGGCCGGCGGGGGGTCAGCCTGTGTGGCAGGCTGGCGGTTGTTCTGTGAGGCAGGCCGGGGGTTAGCCTGTGAGGCAGGCTGGGGGTTAGCTTGTGAGGCAGGCTGGGGGTTAGCCTGTGAGGCAGGCTGGGGTTTATCCTGTGAGGCAGGCTGGGGGTTATCCTGTGAGGCAGGCTGGGAGTCAACCTGTGAGGCAGGTAACACGTCCTCCCGTGAAGCAGGAGGGTCGTCTGGAGAGGGCACAGTCTCAGTGGAGGGCCTCTCCACCATCGATGGTGGAGTCACTGCCACATTAGTTAAAACAAATTCCTGAAGGGCTACAAATTTCTTTTCAAGATCATTGTGTTTGACTTTCCATTCAGTCACAGCCTTCTGAAGATGTAATCTTTGAACGCAGAGGCGGCAAGTTTTACTCAGCTGGAAGAACTGAGCTGCAAAACGTCCGGGACAGACGTCACACTTAAGGTTCGAAGGCATTGTTAGAAATTTAAGCGAGTTAACAGTTTGGGCAAATATTAAAAGCGCTTTCAAAATAACTTAAAGTGTGACCATAAATTGAATTGTATAAAAATTGTGCATGGAAAATAGATACTGCTGTGTTAGATGCATCCAACACTGGGAGTTCGCTCCCACAGGGTCTTGAAAACGCCTCAAAGACCAATCGCTTGTCCTGAGCCTCGGTCCTCTTCTCCTTCTTTCTATTTCTCCTGTTGCTCCACTAACTACCTCGAGAGTCCTAACTCTTCTTCTCCTTCTCCCAACCTCTATGATCCCTCTGATTCTCCTTCTGAGTCCTTTCCTTACTTCTTCCCCTTCATTCCCCACTGTCTCTCTTCTCCCTGCTTCACTCCACTCACTTTATTTCTTCTCTCTCCTGCTTTCCCTCCGGTGAAGATATAAGGAAAAGACGGAACTTATCTCAGGCGCGCTTCATGCATCACTGGCTTACTTTTAGTTTTCCTCTTCCGTGTTCTGGGTCTTAGATCAGAGAGAGAGAGAGAGAGAGAGAGAGAGAGAGAGAGAGAGAGAGAGAGAGAGAGCAGAGAGAGTCAGATTCTGAGAGAGAGAGAGAGAGAGAGAGAGAGAGAGAGAGAGAGAGAGAGAGAATGCATAATGACAAACTACAGGCCATATATCAACTTCTAAACTGAGAAAACACATGCCACTTAGTACAATGGACCTTTTTGTTCTACTTCTAGATTAGTAAAGAATAAACGATTAAAGTTTTGTGGACGTAAATTAACAAAATAAGAAACCTTGATACTAAATCTGCCATACTTCGCAGTAACGTATCCCAAGAGGAGAGGACGGAGGAGGAGGAGGAGGAGGAGGAGGATAAGAGGAGAGGAGGAGGAGAAGGAAAGAGGAAACCGTGTAGCATCAAGGGAATGTTGACCTCACCTCATGTCTGACCACCACCACGGACCTCCTGATGACCTCTTGGATCGGACGTGCCTAACTAAGTTTTACTAAATCAGACCACCATTGATGAGAAAGGACCTTCAAATCCCTCCTCCCTCTCCTTCCCTCTCAGTCTCACAGAAGCACAGAACGCCTCCTCCCACCATCCCTCCCCGTCTGTCTGTGTCCTTGTAGAGCGCCCTCTTCCTCTGTTTATTCTGTATCTTGTTTTAAAGTCATTTGTGAACTTTTTCTTCTTCCTCCTCTCGCTATTTTGTGGGTGTGTGGAACTGCTATGGTAAGGATAGAGGATGACAGGAAGATGGGACGGTAAGGTATGGGGTGTGGATGCTCCAGAGTATCTGTTATTCGTCGGAAAGGCAGGAGGTGTCGAAGTCTACTACACAATCACCAGTTGAGAATGATAACAAGAAGAATCATGGGAGGGACCAGATGTATACAAGTTGGAAATAATGAGATCTGGTGGTATGTGAAGAACAGGTGTCAGGTTAGGGAAGGACTGAGAGAGTCAAATGCCATCAAGGTAATGCCGCGTGTGAGTGACTGAGACGTACAACACTGGCTACCAGCATAAACAGACTAAGCCCATTACCCCTTCTGCCTTTACCCTGACTCAGGAGTGAAAACAGGAGTTGTGGACTATGATAGAGAGAGCTGTATAGAGAGCCAGAAGAAGTTGATGGACTAGCCAATAAGAAGGAACGTAACGGAGAAATGATTAGAGGGAATGGGAAGAGGGAAAAGGGTGAAGGAAGATACAAGTGACAGGTTACAGTGGCTACAGGAGAGCCAGAGCGAATTTGGATGGAAATACTAGAACAGCATGACACAGTGAACGTGAAGTGAGGCTTAAAATGAGGAGTTTAAGAGCCCAGTGGTCAGAAGCTGATAAAGTACTACAGGTATGAGGCCAGGTGGAGTTGATGGGTAGAAATAAGGTGGTGGACATAAGAGGAAGGAGGCAGACGAGGACAGAAAAGCTGAAGGCTAGAGGAGGATAATGTTACATAACTGTGGTGGAGCCAGAAGAAGTTGATGGGTAGAAATAGGCAGGGATGACAGGGAGTTGATGGTGGTGAAAAGAAGGACAAAGTAAAGGAGAAGGCTGGGATAGACGCTGGGATGAGTTAGCGAGGCAATGACTTAGGAGGATAAACTTTTTCTGGAAAGAGTTAAAAGATCAGAGAGGAGGATAAAGAAGTGAGATTTGTAGACAGGTAAGAGGGATAGAGGTAAGCGGATGACCTACATGTTAAAGAGGTAGAATGCACTTGAAACTTGATAACGAAACGGGGTCAGTGTAAAAAATGTAAGGAAACATGATGGATGGGAAGAAGATCAATGAAAGGGGCGGCCAGGGATAAACGTAGAAGGAGGGATTAAAGGAGATAAAGATAGAAATGAGGCTTACAGGAAGGATAGGGAGAGAAGATCTGGCTGCATAACAGCAAAAAAGGTAGAATGGAGAATTGTTGGAGCACAGTGGAAACGGAGGTCAGGATGTGTAAAAAAAAAAAGCATGGGAACAAGATGGATAAAGAAGAAGGAATGAGAAGAGGAGATGAAGTGCTGGTGTACAGACACACACAAAGCAGAGGTGACTGTGAAAGAAGTTGATGCAGGAGTAGAAAAAGTCTACGGAGATGGAAACAGAAGCAGACAAAGAGGATCAGAATGAATTAGACTGAATAAAATAAAGGATACAAGGTAGATAATATGTTAACATGAATAAAGAAAAGGGAGGGGTTGTGGACAGACACACACATTTGTAAACAACAGACAGACGTTGAAAGAAGAGAAGAAGAGATAGAGAGGAGCTTTTCTGTCATATCAAGTGGATGGCCTAAAATGGAAAGACATGAGGATAGAAGGGATGGAGAGGGGACAGAGGCAAGGGATAGGACCATTAATCAGGGTTTGCTGGAGGGAATCGCAGCAGCTTCCCCCCCTGTGTGTGTTCAGCGTGCCTGCTAAAGTGCTAAGCTGGGAAAGGTGCTCTGATGGAGACAGGGTGTGTGATGTCACCCGGCTTTTTAAAGGACTCGACTACTGATGGACAGCTTATGCAGCGACTCCCCGTACGACAATCTGTGGGGAGCTAACTGTTTTAATCTTTATTTTATTTGGCTTTCATAACCTAAGCTTGTCTTTGTTATCATTTTTCACTAGCATTGTGTGTTTAATGGACGGCCAGAAGACATACAGTATTTTTTATTGCTTGAGTCTTGCAAAACCTTCGTCTCCTCTTTACGCCGAAAGGACATTCAGAACTCATTTATTCGCCTTTTCGTTACTGGTACTTTGAGAGGCTGAGGATTGCCTTTTTCGTCATTCTTTGATAGCGAACGTGAATCTTCAGTCTACGCCAAAAGAGGTGCTCAGAAGCATTTAGGATAAGGATTTGTCTGGAGTCTAGGTGATTCCCTTTACAAAATTTAGGGACTGTCTTTTTTGTAAATACCCGCATCTTCATTACTATCAACCGGAAAATGAAAGGCCAGCTACTGGTTAAAACCGAGAATACGAAAAAGGAAACACTACATCCCTCGATTGGGGATATTAGCAGGCAGCAATCCCCGCCAATCTAACCAGGCGCAGATAGTCAGGGTGTAGGGTATTGGGGATCATTCAGTCAGGTGCTCGGGGCGACAAAGGAGAGAAGGAGGTGGTGCTATGATTTTGGTGCGCTTCTCGAATGTATTCCTGGCCCATTATTCTTGGTGTCAATTACGTGGACATGGAAATCTTCTCGTGCGTGGATTCAGGTCGTGTCATTACTACATAGCCCTCGGCGAGTCTTCTACAGGATAATAGGTGGGTGGGGTGGGTAGGAAACTGTGGGGTATATGGATAGAGAGGGAAGGGGCTGAGGGATGCAACTAATTTGATCGATGGCCCACACAGTAGACAAGCGCTGGTGAAAAAAAGGTCTATGAAAGAGGATGTGCTGTATATCTTAGGTTAGAACTGCATTAATAAACGTTAAACAGACATCTTCTTCAGTTGTAATATTTAATGGTTTAAAACTCTCAGAGAGGCTGGAAGAGACATATTCAAGACACCTCTCGGTAAAATTGAAATCTCTTTTGGCTAGGCTCTTTAGTTTTTATCTTTTATAGGAGTTAAGGAGTAGACTGGCCTTTTTTGGACTACTGGACTTTGTATAAGTTGACATCTTTGAGCCGTGTCTCTTGATGTAAAGGAGTGAAAGGAGAACCTGAAGGGCAGTAAACATCCCTGACCTTCACTTTATTACTAGCATTCCTTTTTCTTCAATGAAGCTATAGTAAAACCCAACATTAACTGACTTTTGGTTTTATATCTGCCATATGAGCCTTACTTGTTTCCTTTAATTTCCCTCCTCCTCATTCCCTTACCCACACCATCGTTAATACATCCTCCTTTTTTTATTCTTCAACACCTAGAACTTCATACCTTGAGGTAGTACTGACTCTTAACCCATTGACTGACCCTCCCTCTCTCTTCTTCCATTTCATCCTCTCTGGGGCTCAACTCCCCCGGTAGAGGTCAACGCCCTCTTCTCATCACACAACATTATATTCTCTCTTCCCCATCAATTTTCCGTCCCAGCTTCACATCTTTCCACCTCTCAGGCGTAACAACGTTGAATGGGCAACTTCCTTCTGCCACAGCAGGTGAAACTTACAAGAGTCAAATTCTGTCTTCAGCTTTCTTTCCTCATGTTCGCATCCTTCACTCCTTCTCAGCATTAGTATTCCTAGAGTAGTACTGTAAGTCACTAATAGGCTGCGCCTGACACACAATTTAACTCTTGCATAAGGGATTTGGACAGTACAGGGATGAAGGAGTGAGGATGCTGGTTAACTCTTATGAGGGATTTGGACAGTATGGGGATGAAAGAATGAGGATGCTGGTTAAACTCTTGAATGAGGGATTTGGACAATACAGGATGAAGAATGAGGATACTGGTTAACTCTTGCATGAGGGAATTTGGACAGTATATGGATGAAAGAATGAGAATGCTTTGGTTAACTCTTGCATGAGGATTTGGTGATATGTGATTGAAGAATGAGGATGCTGGTTAACTCCCTTGCATGAGGGATTTGGACAGTATGATGAGATGGTCAATCCCTGTATAAGGTGGATTTGACAGTACAGGGATGAAGGAGTGATGATGCTGGTTAACTCTTGCCATGAGGGATTTGGACAGTATGGATGAAAGAATGAGGATGCTTTGGTTAACTCTTGAATGCCAGGATTTGGACAATACAGGGATGAAAGAATGAGGATACTATTGGTTAACTCTCTGCATGAGGATTTGGACAGTACAAGGGATGAAAGAATAGGGATGTTGGTTAACTCTTGAATGAGGGATTTGACAGTACAGGGATGAAAGAATGAGGATACTGGTTAACTCCTTGAATGAGGGATTTGGACAGTGCACAGGGATGAAAGAATGGAGGAATACTTGGTTAACTCTTGAATGAGGGATTTGGACATACAGGGATGAAAAATAGAATGAGGATACTGGCTAACTCTTGTATGAGGGATTTGGACAGTATGTGGATGAAAGAATGAGGATGTTGGTTAACTCTGAATGAGAGGGATTTGGACAGTACAGGGATGAAAGAATGAGGATACTGTTAACTCCCTTGAATGAGGGATTTGGACAGTACAGGGATGAAAGTGTGGAAGATGCTGCTTTAACTCTTGTATGAGGATTTGGAGAGTACAGGGATGAAGGAATGAAGAGGCAGGTTAACTCTTGCATGAGGGATTTGGACAGTACAGGGATGAAGGAGTGATGATGCTGGTTAACTCTTGCATAAGGGATTTGGACATCATAGGGCTGGCACCTTTGGAGGCTGTAAATGTTGTTTTCTTTGGATTTGTTTATTAATTGCAATTGAAACTTTTTGACTCCTGTTAGAAAGTTTATTAATTCACCATTTTGAGGTTTAATGATTCACCATTTATGTACATACGTTTTTGTATAAGTATTGCTACCAATTATTTAGCTTATAATTATTTATTTATCAATCCACCTTAACTATCTATATTTATCTGTCCACTACGTAACTACTACTACTACTACCATGAGAATCAGCACCTCACTTATACTACTACTACTACTACTACTACTACTACTGAGCCACTACTACCACCACTACCACTACCACTACTAACTTCCTCTGGCTTTGCAGGATGTGACATGTTAGTTAAAGAAGTAGAAGAAGAAGACCTCGCTCACAAGAAGAAATTCTAATAGCCTGCTGGACCTCACATTAGAGTAGGTAATGCTGATCAATCTTTTTTCTTTTAATTCATTTATTTCTATTGATTTATTGATTCATTTTACTGCAGCTTTAACAGTGAGGAAGGCACGTGGGCATATTCAGGCAGACACATGCTGCCGCCTCATTTCACCTTTCTCATACCTTCACTTCTACTCACCTTCACGTGACTAAATGAAGTACCATTGTAAAGTACACACCTTAACTGTCCTTTTATGTTAATTTGAAGGCTATATGACCATTGCTAGGAGGGAGTACAGAATAGTGAAGTAGGATCACTGAAACAGATTAATATAGACGTTTTCCACCCCTAGTGGACTTCCTTCTATGATTTAGTAATAAAAGCATAACTTTTATACATGTTTATGTAGAAACACACACTAATAAATCTTAACTTCTCGGGCCTTCTTGATGCCCTTCTTGATGGTGCTGAGGTCAAAGGGCCCCCATCTTGTGGATGAAATTCACCGTGAGAAGAGGTGGGATGTAACGGCATCTTCTCAAAGCTAGCATAACGACACTGACCAATGATTAGTCAAGGAGCATATGGGGTATTAATTCCTTCCTATGGCGGGGGATCTATATATAGATGTTTCCAGAGGTGGGACTTTTGTTGGCGCGTCTGCCTATATAGACGTTTGCTTTCATTTGCCCACACTCAGATTGTAGCATGGTCTATATATAGACGATTCCTTACTACTGGACAAAGTTAACCGAAGTAAGTCGTTATTTGACATCTCGCAAACCCCTGACAGCTTACTGACATTGGCTTAAAGGACAGTCACCGCTTTGTGCCTTGTCGGTGAGGTGGACGACAGCTTGGGCCTTCACTGGGAATTTTTTGTATATTTTCATTTTCTTTTCTTTTATTATTAGTGTATCATGTCTGGGAGAAAGAGACCTGTTAAGCTGGAAGAAATGACTTCTTTGGTAGCTGAGGATATAGATGTTGATTTTTTTGGATGATTTTGATGATTCTGACTCATGTACTGTCAGTGATTACACTCTAAGCCTTCATATAAATATATCAATATCCATATAACCAATCAAGCTTAAATAACATCTATATATAGATTCAAATGTTTGTTCAGTTTTGCAGCAGAGTCTATATATAAATGTCAATCTGGAATGCCCACTTGGGGGAATCTATATATACATGTATGGATGAAAATCAACAGCGTCTATACATAGACCATTTTTTTTTTGGCAGTACATACGTCTGCCCTGCCGCTGGGAAGGGGTTAAAGTAAATTTGATGGCATGCTAAGTCAAAAAATGCTTTGTCGACTATTGTCCACACCCGCGGTGTGAGCCCAGGCACCAGCTGTCACCCACTATTGTCCACACCCGCGGTGTGAGCCCAGGCACCAGCTGTCACCCACTATTGTCCACACCCGCGGTGTGAGCCCAGGCACCAGCTGTCACCCACTATTGTCCACACCCGCGGTTTGAGCCCAGGCACCAGCTGTCACCCACTATTGTCCACACCCGCGGTGTGAGCCCAGGCACCAGCTGTCACCCACTATTGTCCACACCCGCGGTTTGAGCCCAGGCACCAGCTGTCACCCACTATTGTCCACACCCGCGGTGTGAGCCCAGGCACCAGCTGTCACCCACTATTGTCCACACCCGCGGTTTGAGCCCAGGCACCAGCTGTCACCCACTATTGTCCACACCCGCGGTTTGAGCCCAGGCACCAGCTGTCACCCACTATTGTCCACACCCGCGGTTTGAGCCCAGGCACCAGCTGTCACCCACTATTGTCCACACCCGCGGTTTGAGCCCAGGCACCAGCTGTGACCCACTATTGTCCACACCCGCGGTGTGAGCCCAGGCACCAGCTGTCACCCACTATTGTCCACACCCGCGGTTTGAGCCCAGGCACCAGCTGTGAACCACTATTGTCCACACCCGCGGTGTGAGCCCAGGCACCAGCTGTCACCCACTGTCCACACGCTGTTTGAGCCCAGGCACCAGCTGTCACCCACTATTGTCCACACCCGCGGTTTGAGCCCAGGCACCAGCTGTGAACCACTATTGTCCACACCCACGGTTTGAGCCCAGGCACCAGCTGTGACCCGCTATTGTCCACACCCACGGTTTGAGCCCAGGCACCAGCTGTGACCCACTATTGTCCACACCCACGGTTTGAGCCAGGCACCAGCTGTGACCCTCTACTGTACACACCCGTGGTTTGAGCCAGGCACCAGCTGTGACCCTCTATTGTACACACCCGCGGTTTGAGCCAGGCACCAGCTGTGACCCACTATTGTCCACACCCGCGGTTTGAGCCAAGGCACCAGCTGTGACTCCACTATTGTCCACACCTCGCGGTTTGGAGCCCAGGCACCAGCTGTGACCCACTATTGTCCACACCCGCGTGGTTTGAGCCCAGGCACCAGCTGTGACCCACTGTGTCCACACCATGCGGTTTGAGCCCAGGCACCAGCTGTGACCCACTATTGTCCACACACTCATGGTTTGAGCCCAGGCACCAGCCAGACCCACTATTGTCCACACCCGCGGTTTGAGCCCAGGCACCAGCTGTGACCCACTATTGTCCACACCCGCGCTGTAAGGGTTGAGGCCACAGAGGGGAGGGCATCGCGAGCCACTACTTACACAACTACTACTACTACTACTACTACTGTTACCAAGAAGTTTCATTTTATAATCATCAACATTGATAGTAACATCATGCCTTATTCTATTGCCCCATGCAGTGTGTGCGTGTGTGTGTGTGTGTGTGTGTGTGCCTATATAAAAGACATCATCAGGTTTCCATGGTTACTCCTCCTCCTCCTACTACTACTACTACTACTACTGCTACTACTTTGGTTATGAAAAAGAGAGAGAGAGAGAGAGAGGATATTTGTTTAAGTTTCCCATGTTTCTCTCTTTTTGCAGATAGCAAGGAAGAAAGAAAAGAAGAACAACAACAACAAAGTAAGTGCATGTTTAATTATTTATTATTATGTATTATTATTATTATTATTATTATTATTATTATTATTATTATTATTATTATTGTTTATTCTTTCTTTTACTTCTGTTCTTTCTTATGGTCTTTATTCCCCTCCTCCTCCTCCTCCTCCTCCTCCTTCTCTTATTCTCCTCCTTCCTTCCTTCTTATTTATCTATTTCCTCCTCCTCCTCTCTTCTTTTTCTTCTTCTTTTTCTTCTTCTTCTTCTTCTTCCTCCTCCTCTTTCTCAGTTCCCTATTCCTTCCTTCCTTCTTCTGGTACACACGCACACACACACACACACACACACACACACACACACTCACACACACACACACACACACACACTACCATGATTAGAGCAAAATTAGAATATGCAGAGGTAGTGTGGTCCCCCCATAAGAAGAAGCATATAAAGAAACTAGAAAGAATACAGAGGATGGCATCAAAAATGGTCCCAGAGTTGGAGGGATTAATATACGAGGAAAGATTAAAGGAAATGAACTTAACAACACTGGAACAAAGAAGAGAAAGGGGAGACCTAATCCAAATTTATAAATTATTAAAACAAAATAGATGAAGTAGATAATGAAGAACTGCTACTAACAGAAGGAAACATAAGCAGAAATACAAGAGGACACAGTAAAAAGTTGAGAAAGGGGAGATGCTTGAGAGACAAAGAAGTATAGCTTCCCGCAAAGAAATGTAGAGGTTTGGAACAGTCTGAGCGAGGATATAGTATCAGTGAGGAGTGTGCAAAGCTTTAAAGATAAGTTGGATAAATGCAGATACGGAGACGGGACCACACGAGCATAATGCCCAGGCCATGTAAAACTACAACTAGGTAAATACAACTAGGTGAATACACACACAGCGGGGGGAGAGGGCGGAAAGATCTGTTCAACAAATTCCGCTCGTCACTTCTGGATTTCCGCTGCCTGTTGATATCGATCCAATACCTTCTGGTAGTAGTAGTAGTAGTAGTAGTAGTAGTAGTAGTAGTAGTAGTAGGGGAAATAGAAAGGGAAGGGAAGGGAAGGATTGGGAAGAGAAGGGAAAGGAAGGAAAGGGAAGGGAAGGGAATGGATTGGACTGGATGGGATGGGAAGGGATAGGATGCAATGGGAAGGGATGGGATGGGAAGGGAAGGGAAGGAAAGGGATGGGAATGTATTGGACTGGATGGGATGGGAAGGGATTGGATGCAATGGGAAGGGATGGGATGGGATGGGAAGGGAAGGAAAGGGAAGGGATGGGAATGGATAAGAAGGAAAAGGAAGGGAAGGAAATAAGGAAGAATGGAACATCTGAAAAGTGAGGGAAAGGAAAGGGAAGGGAAGAAAAGGGGACAATAAATAAGGGAAGGAAGGAGAAGAAAAATAACAAAAAATAACATAATCAAAATAAACAAACAACAATACTGACCACCAATTTCTACCAGGTTTCGGTTGGACCAGGATCAGGTGAGCTACGGCCTTCCGACAGCGGACGTATGTGGGACTGTCCTCGGCGACCAGTGCCCGGTGGAGGTTGACTTCCCGTGCCAGCCGAGAAAATACCGCGCATTAAACAGCTACTGTAATAACGTCCAGAATCCAAAATGGGGTAACGCCAACACCAGATATCCCCGTTTCCTCCCAGCAAATGACGGCGACGGGGTGTCCGGACCGCGGCAGGCGACCTCGGGTGATTTTCTCCCGTCGACGTGAGTGATCAGTCTGGCCCTCCATCGCGACCATGATATGCCGCACAAGTTTATGACCTCGGTGGCGGCAGTGTTCGGACAGTTCATCTCACACGACCTCTCGCATACGCCGCAGATGGCAGGTTAGTGAGAGAGAGAGAGAGAGAGAGAGAGAGAGAGAGAGAGAGAGAGAGAGATTAAAGAAAGAAAACGGACATAAAAGAAGTAAAAATAAATAAGGAAAATAGAGAAAATAAGAGAGAGAGAGAGGGGGGATGAGAGAGAGAGAAAGAAATCGATATTGTTAAAGAAAATAGAGAAATGGAGAGAGAGAGAGAGAAACTAACCCCCCTCCCTCCCTTCCCCCCCACCCACCCCAGGGTACATCGGCCAGCGTCTCCGTTGCTGTGGGGTCAACTTCAGCGACTTCCACCCCGACTGTTACCCGTTTTGCATCCCCGATAACGACCCGATCTATTTCCCGCTCAAACCGAAGTGCCAGGAATACGTGAGGTCAGGCACGGCTCCGAGGACTGGGTGCACGCTAGGTCAGTGTCTTGGGGTCGTTTCTGGTTGACCTTTCGATTTTTTTTTTTTTATTATTTAATTTTGATTTTTCATGACTAATTCTTTTTTTTCTTCTTCTCTTTCTCTCTCTCTTTCTCCCTCTTGTTGTTGTTGTTGTTGTTGTTGTTGTTGTTGTTGTTGTTGTTGTTGTTCCTTCTTTTTTCTTTGATTTTTTTTTTCCCTTCCCTTCCCTTCCCTAACTTTCCCTTCCCTAACCTTCCCTTCCCTAACCTTCCCTTCCCTTTCCTTCCCTTCCCTAACTTTCCCTTCCATTTCCTTACATTCCCTTCCCTAACCTTCCCTTCCCTAACCTTCCCTTCCATTTCCTTACATTCCCTTCCCTAACCTTCCCTTCCCTAACCTTCCCTTCCCTTTCCTTCCCTTCCCTAACCTTCCCTTCCAAATCATTACATTCCATTCCCTAACCTTCCCTAACCTTCCCTTCCCTTTCCTTCCCTTCCCTAACTTTCCCTTCCATTTCCTTACATTCCCTTCCCTAACCTTCCCTTCCCTAACCTTCCCTTCCCTAACCTTCCCTTCCCTTTCCTTCCCTTCCCTAACTTTCCCTTCCCTAACCTTCCCTTCCCTAACCTTCCCTTCCCTAACCTTCCCTTCCCTAACCTTCCCTTCCCTTCCCTTTCCTTCCCTTCCCTAACTTTCCCTTCCATTTCCTTACATTCCCTTCCCTAACCTTCCCTTCCCTTTCCTTCCCTTCCCTAACTTTCCCTTCCATTTCCTTACATTCCCTTCCCTAACCTTCCCTTCCCTAACCTTCCCTTCCCTTTCCTTCCCTTCCCTAACTTTCCCTTCCATTACCTTACATTCCCTTCCCTAACCTTCCCTTCCCTTCCCTTCCCTAACTTTCCCTTCCATCTCCTTACATTCCCTTCCCTAACCTTCCCTTCCCTAACCTTCCCTTCCCTAACCTTCCCTTCCCTTTCCTTCCCTAACTTTCCCTTCCATTTCCTTACATTCCCTTCCCTAACCTTCCCTTCCCTAACCTTCCCTTCCCTTTCCTTCCCTTCCCTAACTTTCCCTTCCATTTCCTTACATTCCCTTCCCTAACCTTCCCTTCCCTAACCTTCCCTTCCCTAACCTTCCCTTTCCTTCCCTTCCCTAACTTTCCCTTCCATTTCCTTACATTCCCTTCCCTAACCTTCCCTTCCCTAACCTTCCCTTCCCTAACCTTCCCTTCCCTAACCTTCCCTTCCCTTCCCTTTCCTTCCCTTCCATTCCCTTCCATTTCCTTACATTCCCTTCCCTAACCTTCCCTTCCCTTTCCTTCCCTTCCCTAACCTTCCCTTCCCTTTCCTTCCCTTCCCTAACTTTCCCTTCCATTTCCTTACATTCCCTTCCCTAACCTTCCCTTCCCTTCCCTTCCCTAACTTTCCCTTCCATTTCCTTACATTCCCTTCCCTAACCTTCCCTTCCCTAACCTTCCCTTCCCTTCCCTTTCCTTCCCTTCCCTAACTTTCCCTTCCATTCCCTTCCCTAACCTTCCCTTCCCTAACCTTCCCTTCCCTTTCCTTCCCTTCCCTAACTTTCCCTTCCATTTCCTTACATTCCCTTCCCTAACCTTCCCTTCCCTAACCTTCCCTTCCCTAACTTTTCCTTCCATTTCCTTACATTCCCTTTCCTAACCTTCCCTTTCCTTCCCTTCCCTTTCCTTCCCTTCCCTAACTTTCCCTTCCATTTCCTTACATTCCCTTCCCTAACCTTCCCTTCCCTAACCTTCCCTTCCCTTTCCTTCCCTTCCCTAACTTTCCCTTCCATTTCCTTACATTCCCTTCCCTAACCTTCCCTTCCCTAACCTTCCCTTCCCTTTCCTTCCCTTCCCTAACATTCCCTTCCCTAACCTTCCCTTCCCTAACCTTCCCTTCCCTAACCTTCCCTTCCCTAACTTTCCCTTCCATTTCCTTACATTCCCTTCCCTAACCTTCCCTTCCCTAACCTTCCCTTCCCTTTCCTTCCCTTCCCTAACTTTCCCTTCCATTTCCTTACATTCCCTTCCCTAACCTTCCCTTCCCTAACCTTCCCTTCCCTTTCCTTCCCTAACCTTCCCTTCCCTAACCTTCCCTTCCCTAACCTTCCCTTCCCTTTCCTTCCCTTCCCTAACATTCCCTTCCATTTCCTTACATTCCCTTCCCTAACCTTCCCTTCCCTAACCTTCCCTTCCCTTTCCTTCCCTTCCCTAACTTTCCCTTCCATTTCCTTACATTCCCTTCCCTAACCTTCCCTTCCCTAACCTTCCCTTCCCTAACCTTCCCTTCCCTAACCTTCCCTTCCCTTTCCTTCCCTAACCTTCCCTTCCCTTTCCTTCCCTTCCCTAACCTTCCCTTCCCTTCCCTTCCCTTCCCTTCCCTTCCCTTTAATTTTCCTTCCATTTCCTTACATTCCTTCCCTAACCTTCCCTTCCCTTCCTTCCTTCCTTCCTTTCCTTCCTTCCCTTCTTCCCTTCCCTTTCCTTCCCTTCCCTAACCTTCCCTACCATTACCTTCCATTTCCTTACATTCCCTTCCCTAACCTTCCCTTCCCTAACCTTCCCTTCCCTTTCCTTCCCTTCCCTAACTTTCCTTCATTCCTTTCTTCCCTCACCTTCCCTTCCCTCTCCTTCCTTTCCCTTCCCTTCCCTTCCCTTTCCTTTCCCTAACTTTCCCTTCCCTTCCCTTCCCTTCCCTTTCCTTCCCTTCCCTAACTTTCCCTTCCCTAACCTTCCCTTCCTTTCCCATCCCTTCCATTCCTTTCCTTCCCTTCCCATCCCTTCCTTTCCCTTCCCATCCCATCCTTCCCTAACCTTCCCTTCCCTTTCCTTTCTTTCCTTCCCTTCCCTTCCTTCCCTTCCTTCCCTTCCTTCCCTTCCCTTCCTATCCTTCCCTTCCTTCCCTTCCTTCCCTTCCTTCCTTCCTATCCCTTCCTTCCCTTCCCTAACCTTCCCTTCCCTTCCTTTCTTCCCCTTCCCTTCCCTTCCTTCCCTTCTCTTCCCTTCCTATCCCTTCCCTTCCTGTCCCTTCCCTTCCCTTCCTTCCCTTCCCTTCCCGTCCTTCCCTTCCCTTCCTTCCTTCCTTCCCTTCCCTTCCTTCCTTCCTCCCTTCCCTTCCATTCCTTCCTTCCTCCCTTCCATTCCTTCCTTCCTTCCTTCCCTTCCCTTCCTTTCCCCTCCTTCCTTCCCCTTCCCTAACCTTCCTTCCCTTTCCTTTCCCTTCCTTCCTTCCTTCCTTCCCTTCCTTCCTTCCTTCCCTTCCCTTCCTCTCTTCCTTCCTTCCTTTCCCTTTCCTTCCCTTCCCTTCCCTTTCCTTCCCTTCCCTAACCTTCCCTTCCCTTCCCATCCCTTCCGTTCCTTTCCTTCCCTTCCCATCCCTTCCCATCCCATCCTTCCCTTCCCTTTCCTTCCCTTCCCTAACTTTCCCTTCCCTTACCTTCCCTTCCCTAACCTTCCCTAACCTTCCCTTCCCTTCCCCTCCCTTCCTTTCCCTTCCCATCCCTTCCGTTCCTTTCCTTCCCTTCCCATCCCTTCCCATCCCATCCTTCCCTTCCCTTCCTTTCCTTTCCTTTCCCTTCCTTTCCTCTCCCTTCCCTTCCCTTCCCTTCCCTTTCCTTCCCTTCCCTAACTTCCCTTCCTTTCCCTTCCCTTCCCTTCCCTTCCCTTCCTTTCCCTTCCCTTTCCTTCTAATAAATCTTTCCTCTCCTTTATCTCCTTTTTCTTTTTCTTCTTTTATTTTATTTATTTATTTATTTTTCATTACTATATATTTTTTTCTTCTTCCTCCTCCTCCTCTTCCCTCTTCTTCTTCTTCTTCTTCTTCTTCTTCCTCTCCTTCTTTTTCTCTTTTTCTTCTTCGATTTAATTTTATTTTCATATGTAATTTTTTTCCATTTTTCATGACCATATCCTCCTCCTCCTCCTCCTCCTCCTCCTCCTCCACAACACTTTCCCATGGACAGCCTCACAAATTACCGCCATTCCTCAACCGTACACAACTAAGCATCAACCATTCCACCGCCAATCCACCAGGGCCCAGAGAGCAGATCAACCAGGTGACATCCTTCATCGACGGCTCTGTGATCTACGGGTCGAGCAAGGAGGAGAGCGATGAGCTACGAGCGTTCACCAGCGGACTTCTCAGGATGCAGCGGGGCCCGGGCAGCACACAGATACTAGCGGAGGATGACAACCAGATCGACTGCAAGGCCACGGGAAGATTTAAGTGAGTGAGGGATTGATTTAGTATTATTATGAGTGGGCTTACATAGGACAGGTTAGGTTAGGGAAGGAAAGGAAAGGAAAGGAAGGGAAGGGAAGGGAAGGGAAGGAAAGGAAAGGAAAGGGAAGGAGAGGGAAACATTTGAAACATTTTGATACATTTTATTATCCCTTTATACTATTATGTATTTACAATAATTTTGTAGTTCAGAGAGCCCATTTAAAGCTGGGAGCTTTATATATATATATATATATATATATAGATATATATATATATATCAATATATATAAATAAAAATATATATATATATATATATATATATATATATATATATATATATATATATATATATATATATATATATATATATATATATATATATATATATATATATATATATATATATATATATATATATATACAAACATATAACATATGACAAAAGTAAAATGATGATAATAATGATAATACTAATACTAATACTAATACTAATAATAGTTATAGTAATAATAATAATAATTAACATTGTGATAATTATAAAGTAATAGTAGTGTAAATAATAATTAAAGTGATAATATTAACACAATATCATTAGTACAAAAATTGTAATTGATTTATAAAATTAATATGGTAGTACTGTAAATGTAAGTAGTAATAGTATTAATACAATAATAATAGTATAAGGTAATAATTGATTAAGCTGAGGACACACACTGACAGATGATACATGGACTTAATAATTGTAATTAAGAAGAATATGTTTTTTAAATTGTTTTTTAAAGGAGTGTATTGAATTTAGAACTTTAATATTATTAGGAATAGAATTCCAGGTTTTAGGTCCTGAATAAGAAAGTGAGTGTTGAAAAAGTGTTAAATTATGGGCAGGTGGGCGTAAATTTTCCTGAGTACGGGTGAAATAAGTATGTTGTGGCTGTAAGGACACGGAGGTTTCACTTTTGATCTTTTTATACATGTAAATACCAATTTGTAGCTTATTTATGTCAAAAAGTTTTAAGGAATTTGTTTCTTTAAAGAGAGGTTGTGTGTGGGCAAAGTAGTCACAGTTTGTAATAATTCTTATTATTTTCTTTTGAAGTCTAAACAGAGGTAACAGGTGTGTGGGGCAGGTGTTGCATCAGATAGGCGTACAGTAATACAGGTGTGGTAAGACATGTGCGTTATATAACATTTTCAAAACATCAATGGGCATTAATTCTTTAATTTGATATAACAGAGATACTAGCCTGGATAATTTAAGGATTTGGTTTGTTACGTGATGCTTAAAGGTCATGGTATCATCATGCGTTAGTCCTAATAATGTATGTTTATTAGTTCTGCTTATAATGTCATGGGAAAAAAATAGGGACGGAAGCATT
This sequence comes from Eriocheir sinensis, assembly GCF_024679095.1. NCBI lineage: Eukaryota > Metazoa > Arthropoda > Malacostraca > Decapoda > Varunidae > Eriocheir > Eriocheir sinensis. The sequence goes on along the minus strand of NC_066521.1, from coordinate 6,849 downwards.
GATGGTGACTTATTAGTAAATAGCATGTAAAATGTTTTGTTTAAGATTACTGTTAATCTATTACTCAGACACCATTTATGAAAGGTTTGTAGGTCAGTGTTTGCTGTATGTATCATGTCAGTAGGATTTTCACCAGTAATATTTAAGGTTGAGTCATCTGCGAAAAGGATTGTTTTAAGGTTTGTAAATATGTAAGTAATATCATTTATATAAGAGAAACAGGATTGGACCCAAGACACTGCCCTGTGGAACACCGTATTGAATAGGTAGAGATGCAGATAGATGAGTGTGGAATTTGGTTGATTGAGTTCTGTGGGATAAGTAATCCTGAAACCAGTCATGAATAATACCTCTAATTCCATAGTAATACAACTTACGTAATAATATATCGTGTCTGACTGTATCAAAAGCTTTGGTGAAGTCAACAAAGATGCTTAATAATGACTGTTTATTATCTAAAGTGTTATAGATTTCTTCTGAATAAGTTCTTAAAGCATCGAAAGTGTTTAGACCACGACGAAAACCAAACTGACTTGGATTAAGTATGTTTTTAGTTTCAAGAAAATTTATGAGGGATTTTTTCATTACTTTTTCAAAGATCCTAGAAGGGAAGGGAAGAGAAGGGAAGGAAAGGGGAGGGAAGGACAGGAGAGGGCACGAAGGTAACTGCATCTCCCTTCCTTGCCATACAAATCAAAATAATAATAATAAAAATAATGGCCAAAAATCAACCTTCCCATCCAGGTGTTTCAAATCCGGTGACGTCCGTGTAAACGAACACATTGGGGTCGCTGCCATGCACCAGCTGTTCGTCAGGGAGCACAACCGCATTGCCACCTTCCTCTCGGAGCTCAACACACACTGGACGGACGAGCAGATGTTCCAGGAGGCCAGAAGGATCGTAGGAGCAACACTTCAGCATATTACGTTCACTGAGTTCCTTACGTCGATTCTGGGCCAGGTACGTGTGTTAGTGTGTGTGTGTGTGTGTGTGTTAGTGTGTGTGTGTGTGTGTGTGTTAGTGTGTGTGTGTGTGTGTGTGTGTGTGTGTGTGTGTGTGTGTGTGTGTGTGTGTGTGTGTGTGTGTGTGTGTGTGTGTGTGTGTGTGTGTGTGTGTGTGTGTGTGTGACCTCCTCCTCCTCCTCCTCCTCCTCCTCTTCCTCCTTTGATTTTGAGAATATTACGTTTACAGAATTCCTGCCTTCGATTCTGGGCCAAGTAAGTGTGTGTGTGTGTGTGTGTGTGTTTGTGTGTTTGTGTGACCTCTTTCTCTTCCTCTTCTTCTTCCTCTTCTTCCTTTTCCTCCTCTTTCTTTACCTTTTTTTCAACTTATTTCTTCATCTTCCTTCACATTCTCCTTTCTCTCTCCTCCTCCTCCCTTCCTTCTCTTCCTTCCCCCTCTGTCTCTCTTTCTCTCCTCCCTTATCATAAACATACAGTCCACCCATCATAAATCTTCCTCCTCCTCTCCTCCTCCTCCTCCTCCTCCTCCTCCTCCTCTTCTTCCTTCTCTTCCTCTCCTCCCTTCTTTCTTTTCCATATCTCTCCCTCTCTGTCTGTCTCTTGCCTCCTCCTCCTCCTCCTCCTCCTCCTCCTCTTCTTCTTCCTTCTCTTCCTCTCCTCCCTTCTTTTCCATGTCTCTCTGTCTGTCTCTCGCCTCCTCCTCCTCCTCCTTCTCCTCCTTATCATAATTATACAGTCTGCCCTTCGTAAACACTTCTTCTCCTCCTCCTCCTCCTCCTCCTTCTCCTCCTTCTTCTTCTCATACCTCCTCCTCCTCCTCCTCCTCAGGGCATCATTGAGAAGTATGGCCTGGCTCTGCAGTCTTCGGGATTCTTCGCCAGCTACGACATCAACATCAACGCCGGCATCGCTAACTCTGTGGCCACTCAAGCGCTCCAGTTCGTCGCCTCCATGATGCCGAACACAGTGGCTTATTTTGAAGACGTGAGTGTTTGTTTGTTTGTTTGTTTACGTCGCTTGTGGGGGGCGGGGGGGGCGGCACCTTGACTGTGTTTTTTATTATTTTATTTTTTTACAGTAGAGGAAACAGTTCAAGGGAAAGAAAAAAGGAAACAAAGAAAAAATGAAAATGCCTGCTAAAGAAAAAGCCTGCCTATGTGTGTGTGTGTGTGTGTGTGTGTGTGTGTGTTTAGTCTACCCTTTGTTAATTCTTCTTCTTCCTCCTCCTCCTCCTCTCTTCTTCTTCCTCCTCCTCCTCCTCCTCCTCCTCCTCCTCCTCCTCTCTTCTTCTTCCTCCTCCTCCTCCTCTCTTCCTCCTCCTCCTCCTCCTCCTCCTCCTCCTCCTCCTCCTCCTCCTCCTCCTCTTCACCCCCTCCTCTTATTCCTCCTCCTTCTTCTGCTCAAATTCTATAATGCTATCCAACCATACTCCTCCTCCTCCTCCTCCTCCTCCTCCTCCTCCTCCTCCTCTCTTCTTCATCCCCTCCTCCTCTTATTCCTCCTCCTCCTTCTTCTCCTCAAATTCACTCATGCTAACCAACCCTCCTCCTCCTCCTCCTCTCGTCTTCATCCCCTCCTCCTCTTATTCCTCCTCCTCCTTCTTCTCCTCCTCCTCCTCCTCTCCACCCCCTTCTTCTCTTATTTCTCTTCCTTCTCAAATTCACTCATGCTAACCAACAGTCCTCCTCCTCCTCCTCCTCCTCCTCCTCCTCTCTTCTTCATCCCCTCCTCCTCTTATTCCTCCTCCTCCTCCTTCTCCTCAAATTCACTCATGCTAACCAACCATCCTCCTCCTCCTCCTCCTCCTCCTCCTCCTCCTCCTCCTCTTCACCCCCTCCTCCTCCTCTCTTCCTCCTCCTCCTCTATTCCTCTTCTTCTCAAATTCACTCATGCTAACCAACCCTCCTCCTCCTCCTCCTCCTCCTCCTCCTCCTCCTCCTCCTCCTCCTCTTCCTCCTCTTCCTCCTCCTCTTCCTCTTTCTCCTCTTCCTCCTCCTCCTCCTCCTCCTCCTCCTCCTCCTCCTCCTCCTCCTCCTCCTCTTCCTTTTATTCATCATCTCCTCCTCTTATTCCTCCTCCTCCTTCTTCTCCTTGTTCCTCATGTTCTTCTTCTTTCTCCTCCTCCTCCTCCTCTTCCTCCCCCGCCACAGGGTCAGAAGGTCAAGGAACGCCCCATTGCCAGCACCTTCTACGCACCCTTCGACCTTTACGAGCGAGGCAAGTTCGACGAGGTCCTTGAGGGGATGGTCAGCTCCCACGCCCAGAACGAAGACATGGCCATTTCCGAAGCCATGACCAGCAAGATGTTCGAGGACGCTAAGACTGGTGGGTATGGGGGTATGGTGGGGGTGGGTATATAGGGGATTTTTATATTTTTTTTATCTTCATTTTATTTTAATTATTATTATTTTTTTTTTTTGTGTGTGTATTTAGTGTGGTGTGTATGTGTGTCTGTTCTTCTTTCTCCTCTTACTCCTCCTCCTCCTCCTCCTCTTCTTCCTCTTCTTCCTTTTCTGCATCATCTTCTTCTTGTTCTTCCTCCTCCTCTTTTTCTTCTTGTTCTTCTTCTTTCTCTTCCTTATCCTCCTCCTCTTCCTCCTCCTCCTCCTCCTCCTCCTCCTCTTCTTCCTCCTCCTCCTCCTCCTCCTCCTCCTCCTCTTCCTCCTCCTCCTCCTCCTCCTCCTCCTCCTCTTCTTCCTCTTCTTCCTTTTCTGCATCATCTTCTTCTTGTTCTTCCTCCTCCTCTTTTTCTTCTTGTTCTTCTTCTTTCTCTTCCTCCTCTTCCTCCTCCTCCTCCTCTTTTGCTTTATCTTCTGCATCTTCTTCTTCCTCTTTGCTTTCCTCCTCCTCCTCCTCTTCTTCTCTCCTCTTCCTCCTCCTCTTCTTCTTCCTTGTCTCCTCCTCTGTGTGTGTGTGTGTGTGTGTGTGTGTGTGTGTGTGTGTGTGTGTATTACCTATTTCTGGTCATATATCTCTTTCTATCTTTCAATATCTATCTATCTATCTATCTATCTATCTATCAGGTGTTGGCCTGGACCTGGCGGCACAGATCCTGCAGCAGGGGCGTGACCACGGCATCGCTGGATACAACCGCTGGAGGCACCTCTGCGGCCTCCCGAAAGCTGCCTCCTTCCAAGACCTGAGTGACGTCGTTGCCCCGGAAAACATCAAGAAACTACAAGGGATTTATAAGTAAGGAAGCCTTGTATTGGTAGCTTCAGTTTGCTTGTTGGGAAATGCCTATGTTGTTCTGCGCTAGAGAATGTCCCTGAAGCCAAAAGCAGTGTTTATAGTGTGTTCCGGCTAGTCTGTGTCTGTCCTAGGTTAACGTTAGCTGTCAGACTGTTATGTAAAGTCTTAAGTTCTTATGGATTTAATATGATAGTCTTAAGTTCTTATGGATTTAATATGATAGGTCTGTCCTAGGTTAATGTTAGCTGTCAGACTGTTATGTAAAGTCTTAAGTTCTTATGGATTTAATATGATAGCAAGGAGGTAGTGGGCTAGGTCAGGTCTGTCCTAGGTTAATGTTAGCTGTCAGACTGTTATGTAAAGTCTTAAGTTCTTATGGATTTAATATGATAGCAAGGAGGTAGTGGGTTAGGTCAGGTCTGTCCTAGGTTAATGTTAGCTGTCAGACCGTTATGTAAAGTCTTAAGTTCTTATGGATTTAATATGATAGCAAGGAGGTAGTGGGTTAGGTCAGGTCTGTCCTAGGTTAATGTTAGCTGTTAGACTGTTATGTAAAGTTTTAAGTTCTTATGGATTTAATATGATAGCAAGGAGGTAGTGGGTTAGGTCAGGTCTGCCCTAGGTTAACGTTAGCTGTCAGACCATTATGTAAAGTCTTAAGTTCTTATGGATTTAATATGATAGCAAGGAGGTAGTGGGTTAGGTCAGGTCTGTCCTAGGTTAATGTTAGCTGTCAGACCGTTATGTAAAGTCTTAAGTTCTTATGGATTTAATATGATAGCAAGGAGGTAGTGGGTTAGGTCAGGTCTGTCCTAGGTTAATGTTAGCTGTCAGACTGTTATGTAAAGTCTTAAGTTCTTATGGATTTAATATGATAGCAAGGAGGTAGTGGGTTAGGTCAGGTCTGTCCTAGGTTAATGTTAGCTGCCTCCTGAAAGCTGCCTCCTTCCAAGACCTCAGTGATGTCGTTGCCCTGGAAAACACCAAGAAACTACAAGGGATTTATAAGTAAGGAAGCCTTGTATCAAAGCCTTAAGTCTGTGATCTTAACCCCCATACATTTCTCTGTTAACACAATTTCTTATATATTTTTTAGCCCTGAGAATACAAGATGCCTTTCCCTTCAAGATGGAGACATTGGGAAAGGCCTTTGTTATCCTGCACTAGACTAACAATGCCTTAAAAATACTACTACTACTACTACCTCTACTAATAATGCAATAATTCTCTCTCTCCTTCATAGGCATACAAGAAGTCTTTCCCTTTTAAGTTAGAGAACATTGGGAAAGGCCTTTGTTATCCTGCACTAGACTAACAATGGCCTGAAAATACTACTACAACCTCTACTAACAATGTGGTAACTCTCATCCATCTCCCAGGCATGTGGATGATGTGGATCTCTTCACCGGTGGACTCGCGGAAAAGCCAAACCGTGGAGCGCTGGTCGGGCCCACGTTTGGCTGTTTGATTGGTCGCCAGGTCCACTACCTGAGGCGAGGCGATCGTTACTGGTATGAGGACGACATCCTGCCCTCCTCATTCACTAAGGGTATGCGTGTGTGTGTGTGTGTGTGTGTTAGTAAGTATATATTTATTGCTATCAAAACATCATATACATAGATACAAACAAAAACATCATAAATTAAGCATCAGTCTGTGTGTGTGTGTGTGTGTGTGTGTGTGTGTGTGTGTGTGTGTGTAAGTTAGTAAGTATATATTTATTGCTATCAAAACATCATATACATAGATACAAACAAAAACATCGTAAATTAAGCATCAGTCTGTGTGTGTGTGTGTGTGTGTGTGTGTGTGTGTGTGTGTGTGTGTGTGTGTGTTTAGAGAAGTGTTTAACCCGGTAACAGCGGGTATCATGTTTCTTAATGGTCCCTCTAAGCAAGAAAAATGAGAAAAATCATCATCCATACAAACCATTTCATAATATATATCAAAGCATTTGTGATCAGTTTATATCATCTTTTGGGGGGTGTTACATCATGGCACAAATTTGGCCTGTCGCTGCTACACGGCAAAGTCACAAATTTGGCCCGTCGCTGTTACACGGTAAAGCCACAAATTTGGCCTGTCGCTGATACACGGTAAAGCCACAAATTAGGCCCGTCGCTGCTACACGGTAAAGCCACAAATTTGGCCCGTCGCTGCTACACGGTAAAGCCACAAATTTGGCCTGTCGCTGCTACACGGTAAAGCCACAAATTTGGCCTGTCGCTGCTACACGGTAAAGCCACAAATTTGGCCTGTCGCTGCTACACGGTAAAGCCACAAATTTGGCCCGTCGCTGCTACACAGTAAAGCCACAAATTTGGCCCGTCGCTGCTACCTGGTTAAGATTCCCAACCTAAATATTTTCCTGCATCACCAATAACATATATCTAGATAGTGTTTAAAGATATACCAAGTCAATTTTTGGCTCACATATGCTCAATAAACACTTTCAGAACAACTTTACGAGCTCCGCAAGACCAGCCTGGGACGTGTGATCTGCGACAACAGCGACAAGCTCCAGCACGTCCAGCCCAAGGTCATGCTGGAGGCTGATTCCTTCCTGTAAGTATGAGAATGACGGTCAAACTATGAGGTTCTGTATGAGTCAGTATGTGCTGTTTTAATAAGTGTGTTTACGATAGTTTTCAGCTTGTATTCTTAAGCATATCAAAGCGCCAGATCGCCAGTTTG
>NC_066520.1:24377933-24411283 GCF_024679095.1 Eriocheir sinensis | reverse complement strand
CCTTACCTTAACTTATCCTGACCTTACCCTTAAGTGAGGGTTTCAGGACGGTACAGAAATATATTTACAATAAATTCCCAAGTATTCAACAAGTGCCTCACTAAGCAAAGAGTAGTTGGCGTTTTTTTTCGCCAATTTGCTTATCACTCTCTTGACTGAAATGGGGGATATCATAGTGGACATAGAGGAGGGCAAGTCCGTTCAGGCGCTCTTGGCCAACGGTACTCCTCAAATAGGTTTAAGCCTTTTCAATGCTGAGAAAGACCTCTCGTTGGAGACTGGAAGCGTCAACAGAGTTTTCAAGAGAATGGCGAGATTGGGGAACACGCTGGTGCTGGCGTGTGCCTGGGCTTCTTTGATAGTTTGGAAGACCAAAACAGATAATGCCCAGTGCCTTCACGAGTGTCAGGGATTCCATGTCGAGCTCGTAGAGCTTCTCCGCTTGAAGCACAGCTGCAACATCCGTTTCGAGGCCATTGAGGAGTTGCTTGAGCTGATCGAAGTGCGACAGGCACTGTGTAGTCGCCGAACCGACTCTTCAACTCAGCCAAGACGTGGTCCACGAATGGAATGTACACCGCCCGGCGGTAGCACTCCTCAGCATTCTCGCACGGAACATTTGATCGCTGGGTCTGTCGTCCACAGAGTCGTGGCACAGGGATGGTGTCATGCGATGACCCCACCTCTACCAAAAGCTCTTCCGCTTTCATGAACACATCGTGGAAATGATTCTCCACATCTGCTCTGAACTTGCCAAAAATGGTCTCGATGCCACGAATCGGGCATAGGCTGACACCAGGTCGCCATCTTTTCTCTGAAGAGTTCGGCTTGGCTTGAGTATGCGCCAATGTACACTCCACTACAACCAGTCCAACGAGAAAGCGGGGAACATGTATGGCGATGAGAAGGAGCCCAGCGGTGGCGTCAAGTTCTTCCTTGAGAAAAACATCAATGACAGGCAGAAATTCAACAAAAACCAGCACTGCGTCATGCCTCTCAATCCACCTGGTGGGGCACAGGGGAACAAGCTCTTCGCGCTTGGCCGAGGTAAGCTTGACAACCTCTGTGAAGCGGAGACAGTGCATATTTGAAGAATGAACGAAGTTGCACACCTCGGTCAGTGTTTGAAGAGCGATCTTCACTTCCTTGACGTCACACGGCTTCGTCAGTACTAGATTCTGCCGGTGGTCAGAGCAGTGGATTGGCTTGGCCAGGGTGTACTTCTTCATGAGTACTGCGGCACACCTTTGAATTTTCCCATCACGGCACTTGCTCCATCGAAACCAAGTCCCCTGCACTTGGCCATGTCCAATCCGAGGTCTTCAACGGTGCACAAAGGAGCCAGGCTAAACCTCTACCGGTGAGGCCTGGCGTGCACAAAACAAGAAGTCTTCCCTTATTTCCTGATGATAGTGGCCTGCACTAAAATTCACTTTCTGCTTGCATGTGAGGAATGAGGTCACCCCATATCCGCCCCTGGGTTACGGGTATGTGGTACGTAACGTTGGGACCTGTTCGGGTAAGCCACGAGTGCGAATCTTTGCTTTCTATCCCCAGAGTAGTCCACTGTAAGTCAGATTATACTGCTCACTGTACCAGGAATTACCTTCTGAATAAAGCCTTGAACGTAATGACGACGCACTCTGCTCGTTTGAAAAGCTGTTATGAATGTTTGGGACAGGTTACTATGGTGGCTAGGTCATTACATACTCAAATGAGGACTAGGTTTTGGGAGACAGGTCAGGTCATTTTGTTGTAGACTTGTGATACTGGGCTGGACTGCACTGGGTACACCATCGCACGCTGAAGTTGTTGCGCACAATTTATAATGATATTTTTTTGGAGTGACAGGCTTTTTTCATTATTGGTTCCTTTTTTTCTTGAACTGTTTACTGTAAACAAAAGTATGTTAATGTTTATGTTGTAGTACGCTACCGGGCTCTCAAGGAGGTTTAAGACTGATTCGTCGTAGCGACAACTGACTTAATATTCTGGTACTTCAAGAGTATTTGAAGGAGCTCGTAGTTGGGGTGATGAAACGTTGTCGCTATTTTATATTTAATTTTAACTTATTTTAACACTTTGAATAACAAAATAATATAAAATACAGAATACACTTCAATCAGACCCAGCGGGTCGTCAGGCCTCGCACACTGCCTGTTAAGGGACAAGTAACGTCCTACTTCAATACTAGTTGCAATCCTAAATATTTCTTATTACACATACACTGAAGATATATACTCTTATAATCTAAACAATACCACTATACACAATGGACACTAGTGCGCTTTCCTTTACGGTACAACACTTCACTTTCTACTCACGACAGCGTAGATGAACACGACACATATTGTGTCTAAAATTTAGAGGACACGTGAGTGTCGGTCAGAAATATTTCTAGTTCTGCCCGAGTACTCGAGGAACCCCTTATATGGGCGATTGCCTACGTCACTATACGTCATCACTACGTCATACCTATTGACTGGGTACACAAGGCTCCTGCACTGAGGGTGCACTCCTTTCCCTATGATATTGTTACATCCTCTATGGTTATAGCACATAAGAGTGAATATTCATGAGTAGTGTTATTTTACATGACTTCCGTTTACATGATTCTCGTCCTTATAGTCTTTAGCGTGGTGCTGTCGTTGGGTGAAGTGGGCGGTTTCGGGAAGCCGGCAGAGCGCCGGCTGTATGGTGGCCCGAGACGCCCCTTTTTGCTTCCTGTGTGTTTTGATAATGATTTGTTCTTCTCACTGTCGCCTCGCTGTGCTGTGTTCTTCAAATTGTTCTTAAAGTTGGATGTATTCTAACGTTCTACGTCGCTTTCGTCTTCCTTGTTTATTTGTGATGGATGTACTGGGTCAGTTGACGTTACTGCGTCTGTGTTAGTGGATGCAGCGCCCTGCGGGGCACCACATTTACACAGTTAATTGACACCGAACTTGATTTGCAGACACTACCAAACGAAGAAGGAGGAGGAGGCCTGGGAAGACGACGAGGACCACAGGAGGAGCCCAGTGGGGAGTGTGGAGTTATTTTTCTAAAATGGTTAACGAGCAGTCAAGGAATTTTTATAATAAGGAGGAAAGTGTGATGTTTTTTGTAGTTTTGTCAAGTTGTTGAGGGAGAAGGCCCCATTAGATAGCTTACACTATAGCTGGTCTGTTTCGTTAGGGGGTCCATGGGCGCAAAGGGGGGATTATATACATCCATTTAGACTTTGTGGATCATTTTTAGTGGAGGTAATTCTCTCTCTCTCTCTCTCTCTCTCTCTCTCTCTCTCTCTCCATTATCTATCTTGGCCGCTTCCATTAAAATCTTTCTTATATTTTCTCACTCTCAGCAACAGCTTTCTCCCTCTCTGTTCCGTCCTTCTTGGCTCGGGGGCCTCTTAAACAAGGCGTCACAGTGCAGGGCGGCGTTAACATGAGCCCAGTCAGAGTGGGATGGACGCAGGAGAGGTTTGAATTTAATCTGGGTTTTGATGACACAATATTAACTATATCCTCGGATTGGTATAATAAGACACTTTTGCTTCTCACGTCAACTATGTTCTGTATTTCTGAAGGTCAAAGAGGAGGCAATCGGGTTCTAATGAGTGTTTCTTCATGTTTTGTATTGTAACATGAACCATTCTCAGGCAGTTTAAATGCTGGGGCTGACCTCATCCTTATTTAATTGAGTCAATGATAACTCTAGGTGGTGGTATAGAAGCATAATTACCGGTAAAATTATACAGAATTATAATATCTGCCAAAATTAATACGTAAAGCACATACTGCACCATAGCTATACGATATATGACGATGATAGGTATCTATTTAATAATGATTGTATGCACCCCTGCTGTGATTACACTGTTAAAAATCTGCTGCAAGGCTTTGAGGCCTGTCACTAGTGGAGCCTGTGACCACATGTTGTCTGCAGACCCATTCATACGTTAGAGACAGACACACCAGTCGGCTGTGCTATTTGACGATGACTGAGGCCTTCACCGTCAAGGATAATGATGACTTTGTGGCGGTCTTGTGGGGTCTGCATTGCCACCAACTTGGGCATGTCTTTGGCCAGTATAGTAAGACAGTTTTGCTTCTTACATCAGCTATTTCTAAGGGCTAAAGGGGATCAGTTGGGTTGCAATGAGTGTTTTGTGGGGTTCATGCAACTGAAGAAGGGTTAGGCCAGCACCAGGGTTATAAAACTACCCCTGGAAATGCCCACAATTCCTAGGAAGGCCTTGCCAGATGTGTGTTTCATCAGGGTCATGGTACAGAGGAAGGGTCACACTACCACCAGGGCCACAAAACTACCCCTGGAAATGCCCACAACTCCTAGGAAATCCTTGACAAATGTGTGTTTCTATAGGTTCATGGTACAGAGGAAAGGTCACACTACCACCAAGGCCACAAAACTGCTCCTGGAAATGTTCAAAACTCCTACGAAAACCTTGGCAAATCTGTGTTTTTAGGTTCATGATACAGAGGAAGGATCAAACTACCATCGAGGTCACAAATCTACCCCTGGAAATAAAGAAAAAAACCATGAAAGGACAGAATTAGGATCAAACGACTTCAGTATAATCATTTCAAATAGTCTGTTTGGGTGTTGGACTCCCTCCCTCTCCTATGTTATCTATAGGTAATACATGAGAGGGAAAAATAAGTGTTGGGACTGTGCAAAGTATTACGAGTTAAACCCGAGAAGTTTTGGGTCCCTCCAAAGGTCGGTTTAGGGGCCGTTTTACAGGGCCAACCCGAGAAGTCTTGGGTCCCTACAGAGTTATTCATCCCAAACTCTGTAGGGACCAGAAACTTCTCGGGTTAAAGGCTCCTCCATCAAAGCGAGAAAAATGAGAAAAAATCATCACTCACGCAAACCATTTCATAATATATATCAACGCATTTGTGATCAGTTTATGCCCGGTATCATAAGACACTTTTGCTTCCCACATCAGCTATTTCAAAAGGCCAAAGAGGGGGTCAGTCGGGTTCTAATGAGTGTTTCTTGAGGTTCACGGTGCGGAAGAATGGTTAAACTACCACCAGGGTCATAAAACTACTCCTGGATATACCCACAACTCCGAGGAAAGCCTTGTCAAATATATGTTCTTGGGCGGCGAAATAATACGACCCTATGTATCATCTATTTTAGGGGGTTTATGTCATGGCAAAAATTTGGCCCGTCGCTGCTACACGGTAAAGCCATAAAATTGGCCCATCGCTGCTACTGGGTTAATTGTATTTTGACGCTTTGACCTCACACGGCACGGCTAGTCTAGTCTCGCATTGGCTGGGCTCCTGCGTGAGGACTAAGCCTGTATTGCACCCAGCAGCACATACATGGCAAGGCTTTCGGAGGAGTCTGGGGCATTTCCAGGGGTTGTTTAATGACCCTTCTGGTAGTGTGACTTCTGTACCATGAACAGAAGAAATGCACATTTGAGAAGGCTTTCGGATGAGTTTTGCGCATTTCCAGGGGTAGTTTAATGACCCTGGTGGTAGTGTGACCCTTCTTCTGTACCATGAACCTGAAAAACACATATTTGAGAAGGCTTTCGGATGAGTTTTGCGCATTTCCAGGGGTAGTTTAATGACCCTGGTGGTAGTGTGACCATTCTTCTGAACCTTGAACTTACCAAAACATTCAATAAGACCTAACTGACCTCATTTTTGGCCTTTGGAAATATCTGATGTGAGGGAGTGAGGCATCTAAGTATACCTACCTTAGTAACCTTTCTATAGCAGCTCTTAGGATGAAGATTCTGTACGTCAGTAAGGGAGGAAAATACATTCGTTGAAGGAGATTTTATACCTTAGGGAAGTGTCTGAAGGAGTGAGCTACTTAACCCATTGCGGAGGTTAGCTTGAAGAGGTGGAGGACTTCCTCTCTCCTGTTGAGTGCCTCATGGTGTGCCTGGTAATTAAGATTATCTAAATGTTCTTATTTATCATATAGTATTTTGTTCATCCTCTCTCTCTCTCTCTCTCTCTCTCTCTCTCTCTCTCTCTCTCTCCTCAATAAATCCTCTCAATAAATCTCCTCTCTCTCCTCAATAAATCCTCTCTTCTCAATAAATCCCCTCTCCTCAATTAATCCTCTCTCTCCTCAATAAATTCTCTCTCTCTCTCTCTCACTCTCCTCAATAAATCTCCTCTCTCTCAATAAATCCTCTCTTCTCAATAAATCCCCTCTCCTCAATAAATCCTCTCCTCAATAAATCCTCTCCTCAATAAATTCTCTCTCTCCTCAATAAATTCTCTCTCTCTCTCTCTCTCTCTCTCTCTCTCTCTCTCTCTCTCTCTCTCTCTCTCTCTCTCTCCTCAATAAATCTTCTCAATAAATCCTCTCTCTTCTCAATAAATCTCCTCTCTCTCCTCAATAAATCCCCTCTCCTCAATAAATCCTCTCTCTCTCAATAAATTCTCTCTCTCTCTCAATAAATCCTCTCAATAAATCTCCTCTCTCTCCTCAATAAATCCTCTCTTCTCAATAAATCCCCTCAATAAATCATCTCGCTCTCTCTCTCTCTCTCTCTCTCTCTCTCTCTCTCTCTCTCACTCTCTCTATATATATCCTCAATAAATCCCCTCTCTCATTAAATCCTCTCTCTCTCTCTCTCTCTCTCTCTCTCTCTCTCTCTCTCTCTCTCTCTCTCTCTCTCTCTCTCTCCTCAATAAATCCTCTCAATAAATCTCCTCTCTCCAATAAATCCTCTCAATAAATCTCCTCTCTCTCCTCAATAAATCCTCTCTCCTCAATAAATCCTCTCTTCTCAATAAATCCCCTCTCTCCTCAATAAATCCCCTCTATCTCCTCAATAAATCCTCTCTCTCTCTCTCTCTCTCTCTCTCTCTCTCTCTCTCTCTCTCTCTCTCTCTCTCTCTCTCTCTCCTCAATAAATCCTCTCTTCTCAATAAATCCCCTCCTCAATAAATCCTCTCTCTCAATAAATTCTCTCTCTCTCTCTCTCTCTCTCTCTCTCTCTCTCTCTCTCTCTCTCTCTCTCTCCTCAATAAATCCTCTCTCTTCTCAATAAATCCACTCTCTCCTCAATAAATCCCCTCTCTCTCTCCTCAATAAATCCCCTCTCTCTCTCCTCAATAAATCCTCTCTCTCTCTCTCTCCTCAATAAATCCTCTCAATAAATCTCCTCTCTCTCCTCAATAAATCCTCTCCTCTCTCTCCTCAATAAATCCTCTCCTCAATAAATCCCCTCTCTCCTCAATAAATCCCCTCTCTCCTCAATAAATCCTCTCTCAATAAATCCTCTCTCTCTCTCTCTCTCTCTCTCTCTCTCTCTCTCTCTCTATATATATATATCCTCAATAAATCCCCTCTCTCCTCAATAAATCCTCTCTCTCTCTCTCTCTCTCTCTCTCTCTCTCTCTCTCTCTCTCTCTCTCTCTCTCTCTCTCTCTCTCTCTCTCTCTCAATAAATCCTCTCAATAAATCTCCTCTCTCTCCTCAATAAATCCTCTCTCCTCAATAAATCCTCTCTTCTCAATAAATCCCCTCTCTCCTCAATAAATCCCCTCTCTCCTCAATAAATCCCCTCTAGCGCCTCAATAATCTCTCTCTCTCTCTCTCTCTCTCTCTCTCTCTCTCTCTCTCTCTCTCTCTCTCTCTCTCTCTCTCTCTCTCTCCTCAATAAATCTCCTCTCTCTCCTCAATAAATCCTCTCTTCTCAATAAATCCCCTCCTCAATAAATCCTCTCTCTCAATAAATTCTCTCTCTCTCTCTCTCTCTCTCTCTCTCTCTCTCTCTCTCTCTCTCTCTCTCTCTCTCTCTCTCTCTTCAATAAATCCTCTCTCTTCTCAATAAATCCCCTCTCTCCTCAATAAATCCCCTCTCTCTCTCTCTCTCTCTCTCTCTCTCTCTCTCTCTCTCTCTCTCTCTCTCTCTCTGACACGGGTTCCGGACAAAAGTTCGTATAGAAAAACTTCATCTGGCAATAATTCGAAGGATAAAGTTCGTTTGCCATAAGTACGTAGAGTATAAAGTTCGTCATGTCAAAAGTTCGTAATGGGAAAAAATCGTAAAGGAAAAAAATCGTAAGCTTAAATGTTCGTCGTGCAAATGTTCGGTAGAAAGACGTTCGTACACGTAAAAGTTTGTATGGAAAACGTTCATATGCAAATGTTCGTACGCAACTGTTCGTACGCAAACATCCGTCAGAGATAAAGTTCGTATGGAATAGAAAAAAACTTTGTATGGCAATAATTCGTATGGTAAAGTTCGTTTGATTCTAGGACCAAAGTACGCATGGAAATAGTTTGTACAGAGAGAGAGAGAGAGAGAAATGTGTGTGTGTGTGTGTGCATTTTTTTAACATAACTGGGGGACCAAAAGGTCTCCCCGTGGTGAAAAACTGGTCCAGTAAGAAACTTTTTAAGGTACTGGGCGACAAGATCTTTAGTCTTGAAATAATTCCTGGAGGCAGTGGCTCATCTTGTCAGTGTGTATTATTTTGCGTTAATGAGGGCGGTGGCGGCAGAGTGCAAGGTTATGATGTTGGTTGTCGGTAGCGGAGGTGATGGTGGTTGTCAGCAGGGTCGGCTCTTAGCGACACCCCCATTTTTCATGGGTTTCGGACAAAAATTCGTATAGAAAAGCTTCGTGTCGCAAGTATCCATAGCAACTCAGGGCCGCTTTCACAGTCGTTTTGTTTGTTTTGATCGTTACCAATGATCGCCGCTTTAGAATTTCCACTCAAAACTGGCCGATGGGGAAGTGGCGGCTGCGGGGTTAGCCCAGCCCCGCACCCTACCACACACTCTCAACACCTTGCTTCCTCTGCAGCCGCCACTACCCCATAGGCCAGTTTCACATGGAAAACTATAGCGTCGATCGGCGCCGTAGGTAACGATCAAAACAAACAAAACGACTGTGAAAGCGGCCCTTATTGCCATACAAACATGCTCACAAACTTTTTCCGTCCGTACTACTTTACACACAAGAATTTTATCCCTGACGAACATTTGCGTACGGATAATTGCACATGATTTTTTTTTCTATACTAACTTTTGTCGTTACGAATATTTTACATACGTACTTTATACCATACGAATATCTGCATACGAACTTTAGCAAACGAACTTTTACTTAAGTATTTTTGTCAGATGAACTTAATCCCTGATGCAAATTTGCGTACAAACTTTTTGCTTACGAACAATTTCATACAAAACTTTTCCATACGAACTTTTGTCGTTACGAATAATTTACATACATACTTTATACCATACGAACTTCAGCGTACGTACTTTTTTCAGACGAACTTTATCCCTTACAAACATTTGCTTACAAACAATTGTGTATGAACTTTATGCATGCGAACTATTGTTGTGTTGAATTTAGACAGTGAAGAGAATTTATTATTTCCAAAAGCATGTTAATGTTTATACAGCCTATTAATCCCTCACTTGATCTGCAGATACTGCCAGAAGAAGAAGAGGAGGAGGAAGAGGATACAGAGGAATCAGTTGGTGAGTGTCAATAATAATTCTTTCCTGTTTCTCCTGCTCCTTTATCGTTATACTACCTCCTCTTAATTACATCTGTTCTCTGCCTAATCCTCCCTTCATTCTCTGATCCCCTTCCTCTTCCTCCTCTCCTTTCCACAGTTGTTTCTTCTCTCCGTCTGTTGGTTCCTCCCATGGAGGTATAATGGCTGCTGGAGTCCACATCACCGGAATCTCAGCTTCCATTAATTATGTGGAGCAATATATTAGCCACACTCTCAACCCCTCTCGCTTCCTCTGCAGCCGCCACCACCCCATAGGCCAGTTTCACATGGAAAACTATAGCATCGATCGGCGCCATTGGTAACGATCAAAACAAAGGATCCCTAAGTGCCGAAAGTCTGTCATAAGCAGCCTGAATTTACTAATTCACCCTAAAGTAACCTTACTCTGTCTTGAATGACCCTAAACTAATGTAATTCACTCTCATCTTACCTAAAACTACAGTTGAATTACCCTAAACTTGCCTTAAAATAATCCCCTAAACGTAATTCACTCCAAGGTAACCTGAATCTGACCTATCCTGACCTTACCTTAATATCCTAACCTTACCTTATCCTGACCTTACCCTTAAGTGAGGGTTTCAGGACGGTACAGAAATATATTTACAATAAATTCCCAAGTATTCAACAAGTGCCTCACTAAGCAAAGAGTAGTTGGCGTTTTTTTTCGCCGAATTTGCTTATCACTCTCTTGACTGAAATGGGGGGGATATCATAGTGGACATAGAGGAGGGCAAGTCCGTTCAGGCGCTCTTGGCCAACGGTACTCCTCAAATAGGTTTTAAGCCTTTTCAATGCTGAGAAAGACCTCTCGTTGGAGACTGGAAGCGTCAACAGAGTTTTCAAGAGAATGGCGAGAGTTGGGAACACGCTGGTGCTGGCGTGTGCCTGGGCTTCTTTGATAGTTTGGAAGACCAAAACAGATAATGCCCAGTGCCTTCACGAGTGTCAGGGATTCCATGTCGAGCTCGTAGAGCTTCTCCGCTTGAAGCACAGCCGCAACATCCGTTTCGGGGCCATTGAGGAGTTGAGCTGATCGAAGTGCGACAGGCACTGTGTCGTCGCCGAACCGACTCTTCAACTCAGCCAAGACGTGGTCCACGAATGGAATGTACACCGCCCGGCGGTAGCACTCCTCAGCATTCTCGCACGGAACATTTGATCGCTGGGTCTGTCGTCCACAGAGTCGTGGCACAGGGATGGTGTCATGCGATGACCCCACCTCTACCAAAAGCTCTTCCGCTTTCATGAACACATCGTGGAAATGATTCTCCACATCTGCTCTGAACTTGCCAAAAATGGTCTCGATGCCACGAATCGGGCATAGGCTGACACCAGGTCGCCATCTTTTCTCTGAAGAGTTCGGCTTGGCTTGAGAGTATGCGCCAATGTACACTCCACTACAACCAGTCCAACGAGAAAGCGGGGAACATGTATGGCGATGAGAAGGAGCCCAGCGGTGGCGTCAAGTTCTTCCTTGAGAAAACATCAATGACAGGCAGAAATTCAACAAAACCAGCACTGCGTCATGCCTCTCAATCCACCTGTTGGGGAACAGGGTACAAGCTCTTCGCGCTTGGCCGAGGTAAGCTTGACAACCTCTGTGAAGCGGAGACAGTGCATATTTGAAGAATGAACGAAGTTGCACACCTCGGTCAGTGTTTGAAGAGCGATCTTCACTTCCTTGACGTCACACGGCTTCGTCAGTACTAGATTCTGCCGGTGGTCAGAGCAGTGGATTGGCTTGGCCAGGGTGTACTTCTTCATGAGTACTGCGGCACACCCTTTGAATTTTCCCATCATGGCACTTGCTCCATCGAAACCAAGTCCCTGCACTTGGCCATGTCCAATCCGAGGTCTTCAACGGTGCGCAAAGGAGCCAGGCTAAACCTTTACCGGTGAGGCCTGGCGTGCACAAAGGCAAGGAAGTCTTCCCTTATTTCCTGATGATAGTGGCCTGCACTAAAATTCACTTTCTGCTTGCATGTGAGGAATGAGGTCACCCCATATCCGCCCCTGGGTTACGGGTATGTGGTACGTAACGTTGGGACCTGTTCGGGTAAGCCACGAGTGCGAATCTTTGCTTTCTATCCCCAGAGTAGTCCACTGTAAGTCAGATTATACTGCTCACTGTACCAGGAATTACCTTCTGAATAAAGCCTTGAACGTAATGACGACGCACTCTGCTCGTTTGAAAAGCTGTTATGAATGTTTGGGACAGGTTACTATGGTGGCTAGGTCATTACATACTCAAATCAGGACTAGGTTTTGGGAGACAGGTCAGGTCATTTTGTTGTAGACTTGTGATACTGGGCTGGACTGCACTGGGTACACCATCGCATGCTGAAGTTGTTGCGCACAATTTATAATGATATTTTTTAGGAGAGATGGGCTTTTTTTCATTATTGGTTCTTTTTTTTCTTGAACTGTTTACTGTAAAAAAAAAGTATGTTAATGTTTACACATTTAATTGACACCGAACTTGATTTGCAGACACTACCAAACGAAGAAGAGGAGGAGGAGGAGGAGGAAGAAGACGAGGAACACAGGAGGAACCCATTGGTGAGTGTTAATTTATTTTTTTCTAAAATGGTTAACGAGCAATCAAGGAATTTTTATAATAAGGAGGGAAAGTGTGATGTTTTTTGTAGTTTTGTTAAGTTGTCGAGGGGGAGAAGGCCCCCATTAGATAGCTTACATTATAGCTGGTCTGTTTCATTAGGGGGGCCATGGGCTTAGCTCCCCTATTAGGGGTTGAATGGGCAAAAGGCCCCCAGGGTAGCTCTGAGAGTATTGTTGGGCTGGTTTAGTACTGGGGGACCATGGCTGCAGGGGGGGTAATTCTCTCTCTCTCTCTCTCTCTCTCTCTCCATTATCTATCTGGGTCGCTTCCATTAAATTCTTTATTATCTTTTCTCCCTCTCAGAAACAGCTTTCTCCCTCTCTGTTCCGTCCTTCTTGGCTCGGGGGCCTCTTAAACAAGGCGTCACAGTGCAGGGAGGCGTTAACATGAGCCCAATCAGAGTGGGATGGACGCAGGAGAGGTTTGAATTCAATCTGGGTTTTGATGACACAATATTAACTATACCCTGGGATTGGTATTATAAGACACTTTTGCTTCTCATGTCAACTATGTTCTGTATTTCTGAAGGTCAAAGAGGGGGGCAATCGGGTTCTAATGAGTGTTTCTTCATGTTCATGGTACAGAGGAAGGGTCAAACTACCACCTGGTCATAAAACTATACTCCTGGAAATGTCAAAGACTCCTAGGAAAGCCTTGCCAAATATGTGTTTCTTTATTTTATTTATTTTATTTTATATTTTTTACAATTCAATATTCTGATATCCAGCTATGTCGCCCCCAACCCAGGGCCTTGGTTACCTCCACCCCCCCCCCTTATACGTTTGCCACTGGTACAAAAAGGTCTCCTTTTTCCAGTGATCATTCCCTTCCTAGTGCAGCAGCCAGCGTTGGTGGATATGCTATCCCAACCTGTCAAGGCGTGTATCTCAACAATTAATGAAGGGATTTGCTTCTCTTTCTCACAAAGTTATATTTCAACTTGAAACACGCAATCTATAGACAGTTATATGTAAAAATGATAGTACCTTTACATTTATTAAACCTCTGCGGCAGTAGTTATCGGCGACACGAGAGCTTTGTGAGTGGTGACATTGGCACAGTGGACAGCATACCCTTGCTGGCACTCCTCATGATGTCATCAGTGTTATGTGAATGCCAAATTCAAGGCAGTTAACAACATATAGTTGATAGCAAGGAGCTCTGTCAATCCCACTTTGTTGGTGAGGCACAAAACTGTGAAGTAAACGCTTGGTGCATCCGCCCCTGAGGTCTGGCAGCGAACAAAGGGAACCCACGCCACCGTCTTCCACTTGTACAAACAGGGTGCACCAGGGCACCGATCACAAGCCAAACTTGTGATTACTTTTTGCTTGTGAATCAAAACACTCGTAAAGTCAGGCACTCGTAAACCCATGCAGGTTCGGCAGACTGCTCCCGAGAGTGTCATCTGGCCCTCGCTCTGAAAAGGTTCCCCTCCCCTGACAAAAGCTGTACTTTTCCAAGCAAGATCTGTTGTGAATAGTATTGTAAAACTCTGTGCTGTAATATTAACCATGGCAATGCGACTATGTACTCCGCTCCTCTAAGACGTCTTAACCCATCTACTGCGATTGGCATGGATTTGGTTTTCACTGTTAGCCTGGTAACATATACTTCCAGGTCTTTCTCTGCCTCTGTGGTGGATAGTGGAGTGTTTCCCATGTGGTATTGGTGTGCTGGATATTCCCTCCCAAGTGCAGGACTTTACGTTTTTCTTCATTGAATTGTAGCAGCCACTTTTTGTTCCATTCCTGTAGCTTGGTGATGTCTTCTTATAGGAATTTCTGCACTCAAGGGGTTAACTCATGAATGAACTGACTAACTAACTAGCTGACTAACAGGGACCCTGGCTTCCATAAACTTCATATTAACCCAAGACTCTCAGCTCACTATTCTCAGGTGCATTCGCTTCCCACATCTTTATTTCCCAGTGCCACCAAGGAGATCAATCGAGCTCTAATGGGTGTGTTTTTTAGGTTCATGGTACAGAAGAAAGTTCAGATTACCAGCAGGGTCATGAAACTACCCCTGGGAAAGCTTTGTTAAATGTGTGTTTCTCTTCATGGTACAGAGGGAGGGTTTAACCACCACCAGAGTCATTAAACTACCCCTAGGAATGAAAGCCTTGTCAAATGTGTGATTCTCTTCATGGTACAGAGGGAGGCCTAAAACTTTTACAAAAGCCATATCAAATCTGTGTGTTTAGGTTCATGGGTTCCAGGGTCACAAAACTACCCTGGAAATGCCAAAGACTCCACTGAAAGCCTTGTCAAGTGTGTGTGCGTGTGTGGTAATGTTTAATGATATGAACCTGCCCCTTCCCCATACCCCAGGTGAAGCAGGCAGTCTCCGACGGGTGTTCCTGGTGCCTTGCGTTTGGTGATGAATTAATATTCCAAGGGCACTGTAGTCTAGGAAGTCCTGTTGAGTCACTCTATTCCCCGGGAAACTAATTACCACAGGAGATTTTGTGGCCTCCTTGTAGTCAGTGGGCGTAAAGACAACTCCCTCGTTCATTGTTTTCCCCTCTGTGTGGCCAAAGGTACAGTCTTAGGCCATGTAGCATTAAGCCCTGGAAAAGAATGATGTGCTCCCTGACGCAGCTTTCCTTAGGGCTCAGGATCTTGACAGCAGGGCCGTGGCACCCTCAGAGGTTAACTGGCATGGTGGCGGCACGTGCCATCTTGGTAATGGCACAGATAATTCTCCTCTGTACCACGAGAGAGCAAGATGGATGCTGGAATACAATAGCAGATTATAATACCAAATAGAATATGTAGCAGGTAGAGTTACATAGCAAATTATAATACCAGGTAGAGTTAGATAGCAGATGAAGAAGATATGACCTAAATTATAGTGTACAAGTCTACTTTTTGAGCCTGAAAAAATCCCTCCATAACTATGGGTCCACTTCTATGGCTAGGATAAAATGTCAGCCTCAACCACAAGTATTTCCAGCTAAAACTTGTGTGCGCTGAACTTACTTGACCTATTATAGCACAGACTAATATATACGAATAATAATAACTGATAGAATGAATACTAATACTAATAAAAGTTCCGAGTCCTCAGTGTGTCTTACTATGCTATACGGCAGTATCAGGGCACTATGGTATGGAGCTGTTGCCACTAATGTCTTTGCCTGGGTATTCTGAATCCTGGGAAGCTGGTTCTGACTGCAGATTTTGTGACCTCCATCAGGCATATAGGTGACTCCCTCATTAGTTATTGTATGCTGCACTTATGACCCTGGTGGTAGAGAGACACCCTCCTTCTGTACCATAAACCTAAGAAACACACGTTTGACGAGGCTTTCATGAAGGTTTGCAGCATTTCCAGAGGTAGTTTGATGACCCTGCTGGTAGTGTGACCCTGCTTCTGTACCATGAACCTAAAAAACACACTTTTGAGAAGACTTTTGTGGGAGTTCTCACCATTTCCAGGGGTAGTTTTATGACACTGGTGGTAGAGAGACCCTTGTTCTGTACCATGAACCTGAGAAACACTCATTTGAGAAGACTTTTGTTGGAGTTCTCGGTATTTCCAGGGGTAGTTTGATGACACCAGTGGTAGTTTTATTGATGTAGTGGTCAGTTCTGGTCCCTGTACAGGTTCTGCAATAAAAGTCCTGTGCCTTATTCCTTCAGAGCCATTGGTAGTGTCACCTTGAGAGGTTTAACCCGGTGGTAGCAGCGGGGATCATGTTTCTTAATGGTCCCTCCAAGCGAGAAAAATGAGAAAAAATCACCCCTCACACAAACCATTTCATAATATATATCAAAGCATTTGTGATCAGATTATGTATCATCTGTTTTGGGGGGTTTAAATCATGGCACAAATTTGGCCCGTCACTGCTACACGGTAAAGCCACAAATTTGGCCCGTCGCTGCTACACAATAAGCCACAAATTTGGCCCGTCACTGCTACACAATAAGCCACAAATTTGGCCCGTCACTGCTACACGATAAGCAGTGGTTAGCACACTCGGCTCACAACTGAGAGAGCCCGGGTTCGATTCCCGGGTGGAGTGGAAAAAATTAGGTGGCTTTTCTGATACCCTACGCCCCTGTCCCCTGCCCACTAAACAAAACTTTCCAAACTACGTGTTAGCCCTGTGTACCCAAGCTCAGTGAAGGAGAGAGGTGCCAGTGACTCAGGATCACAAGTGCACTGATGAGCCTTGACAAGATAATGCATTGCTCATATGCTGTGAATACATTGTTGACGTAAGCGTACTATACTAATTGATAATTCTTGAGCGTAAGGGTGCTTGTTCGTATGCAAGATGTCATTCTGGTGCTAACTAACTCAGCTCAGTCACTGACATTTGGTCCTCAATGCATTACAGAGATTATTGACAATTGTTATGAGACTGTGGTGTGGATGCAATTATTTTGTCAGCCATTCCACTCAGGACATTGATCGCTATTCTGAGACGCTTCCGACTAAATGCCAAAAAAGAGGAAAATGTGTTCTCAGGAGTTTTTAGAGTTATGGGTACAGAAGCCTTGTCAGACTCCCACCAGGGTCAAAACACTAGCCATGGAAAGGCCCACAACTCCTACCAAAGCCATGTTAAGTGTGTGTGTGTGTGTGTGTGTGTGTGTGTGTGTGCTTGGGTGCAGAAACCCTTGATAACATGTAGGGATGTATCGCTATGGGTGGTATCGGCACATTTTAAGAGTACTAATGTACTTTCCTTTTTCTTCCCTTCTATGGTGGAACAATGAGTAGTGTTTTTTTTTTATTAACATTTGATATTGCCTTTTAGCTGCTGGAATTATTGTATAAAAAAATTAATGCAGAAGTATAGGTATCAGTCAAATATTGGGGTATCGGTATCGGTAAAAATTTTGGTATTGGTACATCCTTAATAACATGGACCATTCTCAGGCAGTTTAAATGCTGGGGCTGACCTCATCCTTATTTAATTGAGTCAATGATAACTCTAGGTGGTGCTATAGAACCATAATTACCGGTAAAAGTATACAGAATTATAATATCTGCCAAAATTAATACGTAAAGCACATACTGCACCATAGCTATACGATATATGAGGATGATAGGTATCTATTTAATAATGATTGTATGCACCCCTGCTGTGATTACACTGTTAAAAATCTGCTGCAAGGCTTTGAGGCCTGTCACTAGTGGAGCCTGTGACCACATGTTGTCTGCAGACCCATTCATACGTTAGAGACAGACACACCAGTCGGCTGTGCTATTTGACGATGACTGAGGCCTTCACCGTCAAGGATAATGATGACTTTGTGGCGGTCTTGTGGGGTCTGCATTGCCACCAACTTGGGCATGTCTTTGGCCAGTATAGTAAGACAGTTTTGCTTCTTACATCAGCTATTTCTAAGGGCTAAAGAGGGGATCAGTTGGGTTGCAATGAGTGTTTTGTGGGGTTCATGCAACTGAAGAAGGGTTAGGCCAGCACCAGGGTTATAAAACTACCCCTGGAAATGCCCACAATTCCTAGGAAGGCCTTGCCAGATGTGTGTTTCATCAGGGTCATGGTACAGAGGAAGGGTCACACTACCACCAGGGCCACAAAACTACCCCTGGAAATGCCCACTCCTAGGAAATCCTTGACAAATGTGTGTTTCTATAGGTTCATGGTACAGAGGAAAGGTCACACTACCACCAAGGCCACAAAACTGCTCCTGGAAATGTTCAAAACTCCTACGAAAACCTTGGCAAATCTGTGTTTTTAGGTTCATGATACAGAGGAAGGATCAAACTACCATCGAGGTCACAAATCTACCCCTGGAAATAAAGAAAAAAACCATGAAAGGACAGAATTAGGATCAAACGACTTCAGTATAATCATTTCAAATAGTCTGTTTGGGTGTTGGACTCCCTCCCTCTCCTATGTTATCTATAGGTAATACATGAGAGGGAAAAATAAGTGTTGGGACTGTGCAAAGTATTACGAGTTAAACCCGAGAAGTTTTGGGTCCCTCCAAAGGTCGGTTTAGGGGCCGTTTTACAGGGCCAACCCGAGAAGTCTTGGGTCCCTACAGAGTTATTCATCCCAAACTCTGTAGGGACCAGAAACTTCTCGGGTTAAAGGCTCCTCCATCAAAGCGAGAAAAATGAGAAAAAATCATCACTCACGTAAACCATTTCATAATATATATCAACGCATTTGTGATCAGTTTATGCCCGGTATCATAAGACACTTTTGCTTCCCACATCAGCTATTTCAAAAGGCCAAGAGGGGTCAGTCGGGTTCTAATGAGTGTTTCTTGAGGTTCACGGTGCGGAAGAATGGTTAAACTACCACCAGGGTCATAAAACTACTCCTGGATATACCCACAACTCCGAGGAAAGCCTTGTCAAATATATGTCTTATAATGCGACCTTATGTATCATCTATTTTAGGGGGTTTATGTCATGGCAAAAATTTGGCCCGTCGCTGCTACACGGTAAAGCCATAAAATTGGCCTGTCGCTGCTACCAGGTTAATTGTCTTGTGACGCTCTGACCTCACGGCACGGCTAGTCTAGTCTCGCATTGGCTGGGCTCCTGCGTGAGGACTAAGCCTGTATTGCACCCAGCAGCACATACATGGCAAGGCTTTCGGAGGAGTCTGGGGCATTTCCAGGGGTAGTTTAATGACCCTTCTGGTAATGTGACTTCTGTACCATGATCAGAAGAAATGCACATTTGAGAAGGCTTTCGGATGAGTTTTGCGCATTTCCAGAGGTAGTTTAATGACCCTGGTGGTAGTGTGACCCTTCTTCTGTACCATGAACCTGAAAAACACATATTTGAGAAGGCTTTCGGATGAGTTTTGCGCATTTCCAGGGGTAGTTTAATGACCCTGGTGGTAGTGTGACCATTCTTCTGAACCTTGAACTTACCAAAACATTCAATAAGACCTAACTGACCTCATTTTTGGCCTTTGGAAATATCTGATGTGAGGGAGTGAGGCATCTAAGTATACCTACCTTAGTAACCTTTCTATAGCAGCTCTTAGGATGAAGATTCTGTACGTCAGTAAGGGAGGAAAATACATTCGTTGAAGGAGATTTTATACCTTAGGGAAGTGTCTGAAGGAGTGAGCTACTTAACCCATTGCGGAGGTTAGCTTGAAGAGGTGGAGGACTTCCTCTCTCCTGTTGAGTGCCTCATGGTGTGCCTGGTAATTAAGATTATCTAAATGTTCTTATTTATCATATAGTATTTTGTTCATCCTCTCTCTCTCTCTCTCTCTCTCTCTCTCTCCTCAATAAATCCTCTCAATAAATCTCCTCTCTCTCCTCAATAAATCCTCTCTTCTCAATAAATCCCCTCTCCTCAATTAATCCTCTCTCTCCTCAATAAATTCTCTCTCTCTCTCTCTCTCTCTCCTCAATAAATCTCCTCTCTCAATAAATCCTCTCTTCTCAATAAATCCCCTCTCCTCAATAAATCCTCTCCTCAATAAATCCCCTCTCCTCAATAAATCCTCTCTCCTCAATAAATTCTCTCTCTCTCTCTCTCTCTCTCTCTCTCTCTCTCTCTCTCTCTCTCTCTCTCCTCAATAAATCTTCTCAATAAATCCCCTCTCTCTCTCCTCAATAAATCCCCTCTCTCTCTCCTCAATAAATCCCCTCTCTCTCTCCTCAATAAATCCCCTCTCTCTCTCCTCAATAAATCCCCTCTCTCTCTCCTCAATAAATCCTCTCTCTCTCCTCAATAAATCCTCTCTCTCTCTCCTCAATTAATACTCTCTCTCTCTCTCTCTCTCTCCTCAATAAATCCTCTCTCTCTCTCTCCTCAATAAATCCTCTCTCTCTCTCTCCTCAATAAATCCTCTGTCTCTCCTCAACAAATCCTCTCTCTCTCTCTCCTCAATAAATCCTCTCTCTCTCTCTCTCTCTCTCTCTCTCTCTCTCTCTCTCTCTCTCTCTCTCTCTCTCTCTCTCTCTCTATATATATATATATATATATATATATATATATATATATATATATATATGCAAACTTATTGCATGATATACTTATTGCATAGTATTGCAATATATATATATATATATATATATATATATATATATATATATATATATATATATATATATATATTGCAAACTTATTGCATGATATACTTATTGCATAGTATTGCAATATATATATATATATATATATATATATATATATATATATATATATATATATATATATATATATAACTTATTGCATGATATACTTATTGCATAGTATATATATATATATATATATATATATATATATATATATATATATATATATATATATATATATATATATATATATATATATATATATATATATATATATATATATATATATATATATATATATATATATATATATATATATATATATATATATATATATATATATATATATATATATATATATATATATATATATATATATATAAACTTATTGCATGATATACTTATTGCATAGTATTGCAATATATATATATATATATATATATATATATATATATATATATATATATATATATATATATATATCTATATATATATATATATATATATATATATATATATATATATATATATATATATATATATATATATATATATATATATATATATATATATATATATATATATATATATATATATATATATATATGCAAACTTATTGCATGATATACTTATTGCATAGTATTGCAATATATATATATATATATATATATATATATATATATATATATATATATATATATATATATATATATATATATATATATATATATATATATATATATATATATATATATATATATATATATATATAACTTATTGCATGATATACTTATTGCATAGTATTGCAATATATATATATATATATATATATATATATATATATATATATATATATATATATATATATATATATATATATATATACATATATAGCTAACTTATTGCATGATATACTTATTGCATAGTATTGCAACATATATGCAAAAAGTGAGCCATATAATTTTTCTAAAATAAATACAAAATTATTTTTTTGTCAATCATTTATTAAATAAATAGAGCACATTTCCTTCACTAAGAGGCTGATTATGCAGGAACTTGACATCTTGGTGTTCTTTCTTCTTCCAGAGTGTGTGGTGTGCTGCAGGCAGACCGAGATGTCCGTTCAATTCTGCCGAGGGAATGAAGTCATGTTAGTCAACTCTGGTGATTTGTACTTTTCTCTGCAAGGGACTGTTCTGTAAGCCAGTCACGGAAGATGTGAACTGTATCTGTACTATGAAGTCTTATAAATAAAGTTAAAGGCCAAACCTATGACTTTATCTTGCCCCAAACCCATTTAACTAATCCCCAGACACTTTTTTAGGTATAATTGACAGGTACATTTTTCAGGCTACTTTTCAAGATGTTTTTGAGCCGTAAGCTGATATATCTAGTTGCTTTGATCTTTTTTAAAAGCTAATTCTATATATATTAAAGGGAGGAACTAATTTTCATACAGAAAAAAAAAATTATAATATAAAAAGAATTATATATGAATTGGAAACAAGATATAAGAGAAGACAACGAAGGGAACTTACAAGAGGAGAGATTGTATACATAAAGAGCTCAAAAGTCATTGAAAAAGCAATGGAAATTAAGAGACAATAATAACATATGAAATAAAAGACGTGGAAACAAATAGTCTAAAAAAATGAGAACTCAAAGACGAAGGAAGACGAGACCTTAGATATACAACCAAGAAGAAAATAAGACAGACATGAGATTATTACTATAACATATATACCTTAGACAAAGAGAAAGTAGATAAAATAAAAGATAACATATCACAGACTAACATTTGAGGTGCACGGCAGAGAAGTGAGGTGACATTAGGAATGGCGACCCTTGTGTAAAGTGTACGAAGGGTCTCTTTCCCCTTGCAATTAGTATTTTAACATAGCAATTTAACTCTAATTTGCACTGGGAAAGACAGACTACCCCTCCAAGGATGAACGAGGGACGAATCAAAATGGAAGCTCAACTTTTATGGGGCAGACGGAGGGTCACTTTCCCTTGTAACGTACATCATGACGAGCAATATAACAATAATTATGTTCTAGTTAGCAAGGGGGGAAAGGAAGAACAAGATATAGTTACTTGCAAGGGAAAATAAACCTTGCATAGGATGAGCGGAGGGCTGGAAGTCTCGTAATCTGTTCTCAGTGTGTGAACGTACTCTAGTATACGTAAGAATAGGTCATCGTGCCTTAGGATTTCTCTGCCGTAAGCCTCGTTTATACGTTAAGAGATGAGGAGGAAGGGAAACAAGCAAATAATGGAACTATATATACGATACAGTGAAAAGGATTTACCGAGAAGGATGTACGTATGAGAGGAGGAAAGTGAGGAGGAGAAGAGAGAGATTAAGGTAAGGAATTAAAACAGATGATGAGGATATATATATAAATAAAACTAAATAAAGAAGGAATGATTAGAACTGAGAGAGAGAGAGAGAGAAAGGTACATCACAGAGGAGGAAAGTCTGGAATTTGAGGAAGACAAGGAGGAAGGAACGCCAGCCATGGAGTCTACTAGCGTCAAGGAGCTGATTCAAGGTACGTCTCAAACCTTCCTTCCTAAGATCTATGAAGCAGACCCTTCCGCCCCTCATGTCAGCTACTTGCAAAGGTCAATAAGGAGATCAATCAAGTTCTCATGAGTCTTGTTTTAAGATTCACGGTAAGGAGAAAGTTAAAACTACCACCTGGGTCATCAAACTGCCCCTGGAAATTCTCACAACTCCTACAAAAGCCTGTCAAATGTGTGCGCTTGGAACGATATTTTTTAAGAATGTGACTGTCAGATGCCAAAAAGGAGATCAATCGGGTTCTAATTGAGTAGTTTTGAAGGTTCATGGTACATAGGAAGGGTTAATCTATCACGAGGGTCATAAAACTACCCCTGGAAATGCCCAAAACTCCTACGGAAGCCTTAAATACAAGTCTCTCGGGATGGCTTTTTCAAGAATGTGAGCCTCGGACATTTCCGCTCCTCACATCAGCTACTTCCAAAGGCCGTAAAGGAGATTAATTGGGTTCTTTTGACTTGTTTTATAGGTTCATGGTAAAGAGGAAAGGTCTTGCTACAACCAGGGTCATAAAACTACCCCTGGAAATGCCCGCAACTCCTATGAAAGCCATGTTAGTTGACCTCACTCAGGGGACAAAATGTTTTTGAATACGACACTAATACAACCAATACAACGTTTGAGGTTCTTGGTACAGTAGAAGGGTTAAACAACCAACACCAGGGTCATCAAACTACTACTACCCCTGGAAATGCCCACAACTCCTATGATGAAGGCCCTGTAAAAGGTGTGCGCTTGGGCAGGTGACATTATTTTTCAGTCCTCGCGGTTTCTGACGTAATATTGTAGTTTGCAAAAAATGATCAGATTTGACAAAAAATTACCAAATTGAGTGGATGGAGAGGGAGGAGACATTAGCCACACCAAGCTAAGCACAACCTATGCAGCACTCAGAACGAAGAAGGCCTACCACACACACACACCACGTGACGTAGAGAGATCGAGTTTGCGGCAGATTGAAGAAGAAGGATGGATAAACAAATGCTGGTATATTCAAAGCTGCCGGGTCAGGGAGAGCCGTGATACCGATAATAATGTTAAGTGAGCAATTTTCAGGAAGACGTCACATTACCGTACAGGGACAACCGATTGCATGGTACGTTCCCGCCTTTTAGGGATTAAGCTGGTAGTATTTTTAAACATAACCGCCTCAGTCCACCGCCTTGAAAATTCTCTCATGGTAGGAGTTACAGGGCTTTCAATAGACTGTTTTGTGACCGTGGTGATAGTTTAACATGGTCTAATCGCATCTTCAACTGGAAAATTACCCATGAAAACCTGGTTAATCTTCTCTACGGCCCTGCAAAAGTCATAATAGGAGCTGGAAAACCTCTCGTCATAGATCCTACAGTGGTTTCATGGACTGGTTTGTGACCCTGGTGATAGTTTTACACTCCCTCTGCACCATGAACGGTTAAGCCACCCATGAAAACCCGGTTAGCCTTCTCTGCGGCTTTGGGAAACAGTCATAACAGCTTTTCAAACAAGCAAACTGCGGTGTCATGAAGTTCAAGAATACAGGCTTTATTCAGGTCATTCCTGGTACAGTAAGCAGTATAATCTGACTTACAGTGGACTACACAGACTCTGGAGATAGAGAGTAAAGATCAGCACTCGTAGCTCACCCAAACAGGTCCCAATGTTAGGTACCACATACCTGTAACCGCATATACGTAACAGCACACTTCCCTTCAGTACCAGGAGGCTGGGTCCCCACACGGTACAATAATATCATGTTTAAAGAGAAAGATGCTTGGCGTGAGAACAGGGTAACTTTTGATATGAAAAGTGGCACTGTACGGAAACATCTGAACATGGACCGGGGCTTTCAGAAGGTGCACCCGAGGAGAAAGACTTAACTAGCAGATGCTTGGCGTGAGAACAGGCTAACTTTTGATAAGAACTATAGAGTGCTGGACATCAGGAAGTGAATCAAGGTACTTTGGACTCATGGAAGTACCCTCTTGGTGACTGAATGGAGTGGCGAGTGTGTGTAGGGTATGTCCAGGGGTAGTTATAAGACACTGGTGGTAGTTTGACCCTTCCTCTGTACCATGAACATAAAGACACACACATTTGCCGAAGCTTTTGTAGGAGTTTTGGGTATTTCCAGTAGTTTTATGGCCCTGGTGGTAGTGTGACCCTTCTTTTCTACCGTGAACCTAAAGAAACACACATTTGGCAAAGCTTTTGTAGGAGTTTTGGGTATTTCCAGGGGTAGTTTTAAGACACAGGTGGTAGTGTGACCCTTCCTCTGTACCATGAACCTAAAGAAACACACATTTGACAAGGCTTTCAAGGGAGTATGGGGCATTTTCAGGGGGTAGTTTTATGACCCTAGTGGTAATGTGACTCTTCCTCTGTACCATGAACCTAAAGAAACACACATTTGACAAGGCTTTCAAGGGAGTTTGGGGCATTTTCAGGGGGTAGTTTTATGACCCTAGTGGTAATGTGACTCTTCCTCTGTACCATGAACCTAAAGAAACACACATTTGACAAGGCCTTCAAGGGAGTTTTGGGTATTTCCAGGGGTAGTCTTATGCTCCTGGTGGTAGTGTGACCCTTCCTCTGTACTATGAACCTAAAGAAACACATTTGAGAAGGCTTTCAAGGGAGTTTAGGGCATTTCCAGGGGTAGATTTATGACCCTGGTGGTAGTGTGACCATTCCCCTGTACCGTGAACCTGGAGAAACACATATTTGCCAAGGCTTTCATAGGAGTTGTGGGCAGCCCAGTTTGAATCCGACCTGTGGCTACATCTGCTCAGTTTCCTAGGCACCAGTCATCATTGTACCATACGCTACCAACCACAGAACACAGCCAACCAGCGCAATACCACCTCACACTGCTACCACTGCTCTCTCTGCCTGACTAGCCCAGCTGCCTTACGCTGACAACACCAGAATATAGAAAATTGCACAAGAAATGCCTCCCACAACTCCCTCAAAAGCCATGTCAAATGTGTGTTTCTTAGGTTCATGGTACAGAGGAAGGGTCACACTACCACCAGGGTTACAAAACTACCCCTGGAAATGCCCACAACTCCTATGAGAGCCTGGTCAAATGTGTGTTTCTTAGGTTCACAGTACAGAGGAAGGGTCACACTACCACCAGGGCCACAAAACTACCCCTGGAAATGCCCACAGCTCCCTCAAAAGCCATGTCAAATGTGTGTTTCTTAGGTTCACCGTACAGAGGAAGGGTCACACTACCACCAGGGCCACAAAACTACCCCTGGAAATGCCCACAGCTCCCTCAAAAGCCATGTCAAATGAGTGTTTCTTAGGTTCACAGTACAGAGGAAGGGTCACACTACCACCAGGGTCACAAAACTACCCCTGGAAACGCCCACAGCTCCCTCAAAAGCCATGTCAAATGTGTTTCTTAATGTCATGGTACAAAGGAAAGGTCACACTACCACCAGGGTCACAAAACTACCCATGGAAATAACCACAGCTCCCTCAAAAGCAATGTTGAATGTGTGTTTCTTAGGGTCATGGTACAGAGGAAGGGTCACACTACCACCAGGCTCAAAAACTACTGGAAATGCCCACAACTCCAAGGAAAGCCTTGTCAAATGTGTTTCTCAGGGTTATGGTACAGAGGAAGGGTCACACTACCACCAGGGTCATGAAACTACCCCTGGAAATGCCCACAACTCCAAGGAAAGCCTTGTCAAATATATATACTCTCTTCCTTCCTTCCTTGCTTCCCATGCATCTCCTTCCTCCTTCCTTCCTTCCTTCTTTCTCTCCCTCTTTCCTTCCTTCCTTCCTTCCCTCACATCTCTTTCTTCCTTCGATCCTTACCTCCCTCCCTCCCTTCCTTCCTTCCTTCCTTCTTTCCTCTCCCTCTTTCCTTCATTCCTTCCTTCCCTCACATCTCTTTCTTCCTTCGATCCTTACCTCCCTCCCTCCCTTCCTTCCTTCCTTCCTTCTTTCCTCTCCCTCTCTTTCCTTCATTCCTTCCTTCCCTCACATCTCTTTCTTCCTTCCATCCTTACCTCCTTCCCTCCCTTCCTTCCTTCCTTCTTTCCTCCCCCTCTCTTTCCTTCCTTCCTTCCTTCCCTCACATCTCTTTCTTCCTTCGATCCTTACCTCGCTCCTCCCTCCTTCATTCCTTCCTTCTTTCCTCTCCCTCTTTCCTTCCTTCCTTCCTTCCCTCACATCTCTTTCTTCCTTCGATCCTTACCTCTCTCCTTTCCTTCCCTCCCTCCCTCCCTTCCTTCCTTCCTTCTTTCCTCTCCCTCTTTTTCCTTCATTCCTTCCTTCCTTCCCTCACATCTCTTTCTTCCTTCCATCCTTACCTCCTTCCCTCCCTTCCTTCTTTCCTCTCCCTCTCTTTCCTTCATTCCTTCCTTCCCTCACATCTCTTTCTTCCTTCGATCCTTACCTCCCACCTTTCCTTCCTTCCTTTCCTCCCTCCCTCCCTCCCTCCCTTCCTTCCTTCTTCCCTCTCCCTCTTTTTCCTTCCTTCCTTCCCTCCCTTCCTTCCTTCCTTCTTTCCTCTCCCTCTCTTTCCTTCCTTCCTTCCTTCCCTCCCTCCCTTCCTTCCTTTCTTCTTTCCTCTCCCTCTTTTTCCTTCCTTCCTTCCTATTTTTCTCCTTCCTTCCCTTCCTTCCTTCCTTCTTTCCTCTCCCTCTCTTTCCTTCATTACTTCCCTAACTCCCATCTATTTCTTTCTTCGATCCTTACCTCCCTCCCTCCCTTCCTTCCTTCCTTCTTTCCTCTCTCTCTCTTTCCTTCATTCCTTCCTTCCCTCACATCTCTTTCTTCCTTCGATCCTTACCTCCCTCCCTCTCTTCCTTCCTTCCTTCCTTCTTTCCTCTCCTCTCTTTCCTTCATTCCTTCCTTCCCCACATCTCTTTCTTCCTTCGATCCTTACCTCCTCCTCCTTCCTTCCTTCCTTCCTTCTTTCCTCCCTCTCTTTCCTTCATTCCTTCCTTCCTCACATCTCTTTCTTCCTTCCATCCTTACCTCCTTCCTCCTTCCTTCCTTCCTTCTTTCCTCCCCTCTCTTTCCTTCAGTCCTTCCTTCCCTCACATCTCTTTCTTCCTTCGATCCTTACCTCCCTTTCCTTCCTCCTCCTCCCTTCCTTCCTTCCTTCTTTCCTCTCCTTCTTTTTCCTTCATTCCTTCCTTCCTTCCCTCACATCTCTTTCTTCCTTCCATCCTTACCTCCTTCCCTCCCTTCCTTCTTTCCTCCCCCTCTCTTTCCTTCATTCCTTCCTTCCCTCACATCTCTTTCTTCCTTAGATCCTTACCTCACTCCATACCTTCCCTCCCTCCTCCTTCCTTCTTCCCTCTCCCTCTTTTCCTTCCTTCCTTCCTTCTTTCCTTCCTCTCTTTCCTTCCTTCCTTCCTTCCTCCTCCTCCCCTCTCCTTCCTTCCTTTTTTCTTTCCTCTCCTCTCTTTTTCCTTCCTTCCTTCCTATTTTCTCCTTCCTCCTTCCTTCCTTCCTTCTTTCCTCTCCCTCTTTCCTTCATTCCTTCCTTCCCTCACATCTCTTTCTTCCTTCGATCCTTACCTCCCTCCCTCCCTTCCTTCCTTCCTTCTTTCCTCTCCCTCTCTTTCCTTCATTCCTTCCTTCCCTTACATCTCTTTCTTCCTTCGATCCTTCCCTCCCTCCCTTCCTTCCTTCTTTCCTCTCCCTCTCTTTCCTTCATTCCTTCCTTCCCTCACATCTCTTTCTTCCTTCGATCCTTACCTCCCTCCCTCCCTTCCTTCCTTCCTTCCTTCCTTCCTTCTTTCCTCTCCCTCTTTTTCCTTCATTCCTTCCTTCCCTCACATCTCTTTCTTCCTTCGATCCTTACCTCCCTCCATACCTTCCTTCCTTCCTTCCTTCTTTCCTCTCCCTCTCTTTCCTTCATTCCTTCCTTCCCTCACATCTCTTTCTTCCTTCCATCCTTACCTCCTTCCCTCCCTTCCTTCCTTCCTTCTTTCCTCCCCCTCTCTTTCCTTCATTCCTTCCTTCCCTCACATCTCTTTCTTCCTTCGATCCTTACCTCCCTCCCTCCCTTCCTTCCTTCCTTCTTTTTCCTTCATTCCTTCCTTCCTTCCCTCACATCTCTTTCTTCCTTCCATCCTTACCTCCTTCCCTCCCTTCCTTCCTTCCTTCTTTCCTCCCCCTCTCTTTCCTTCATTCCTTCCTTCCCTCACATCTCTTTCTTCCTTCGATCCTTACCTCCCTCCTTTCCTTCCTTCCTTTCCTCCCTCCCTCCCTCCCTTCCTTCCTTCTTCCCTCTCCCTCTTTTTCCTTCCATCCTTCCTTCCCTCCTCTCTTTCCTTCCTTCCTTCCTTCCTCCTCCTCCTCCCTCCTTCCTTCCTTTCTTCTTTCCTCTCCCTCTTTTCCTTCCTTCCTTCCTATTTTCTCCTTCCCTCCTTCCTTCCTTCCTTCTTTCCTCTCCTCTCTTTCCTTCATTCCTTCCTTCCCTCCATCTCTTTCTTCCTTCGATCCTTACCTCCTCCCTCCTTCCTTCCTTCCTTCCTTCTTTCCTCTCCCTCTCTTTCCTTCATTCCTTCCTTCCCTCATCTCTTTCTTCCTTCGATCCTTACCTCTCTCCTTTCCTTACCTCCAACCCTCCCTTCCTTCCTTCCTTCTTTCCTCTCCCTCTCTTTCCTTCATTCCTTCCTTCCCTCATCTCTTTCTTCCTTCCTTCCTTACCTCCCTCCCTCCTTCCTTCCTTCCTTCCTTCTTCCTCTCCCTCTCTTTCCTTCATTCCTTCCTTCCCTCATCTCTTTCTTCCTTCGATCCTTACCTCCCTCCTTTCCTTACCTCCTCCCTCCTTCCTTCCTTCCTTCCTTTCCTCTCCCTCTTTCCTTCCTTCCTTCCTTCCCTCACATCTCTTTCTTCCTTCGATCCTTACCTCCTCCTCCTTCCTTCCTTCCTTCTTTCCTCTCTCTCTTTCCTTCATTCCTTCCTTCCCTCACATCTCTTTCTTCCTTCGATCCTTACCTCCTCCTCCTTCCTTCCTTCCTCTCCCTCTCTTTCCTTCATTCCTTCCTTCCCTCACATCTCTTTCTTCCTTCCATCCTTACCACCTACCCTCCCAACAAACCTACCTACATTCATACCCCTCTCTATCCTTCATTCCATCCATCCCTCACATCTCTTTCTTCCTTCGATCCTTACCTCTCTCCTATCCTTCCCTCCTCCTCCTTCCTTCCTTCTTTCCTCTCTCTCTCTCTTTCCTTCATTCCTTCCTTCCATCACATCTCTATCTGCCTTCGATCCTTACCTCCTCCTTCCTTCCTTCCTTCCTTCCTTCCTCCTTCCTTCTTTCCTATCCCTCTTTTTCCTTCCGTCCTTCCTATCTTTGTCCTTCTCTCCCTTCCTTCCTTCCTTCCATCTTTCCTCTCCCTCTCTTTCCTTCATTCCTTCCTATCTTTCACCTTCCCTCCCTTCCTTCCTTCTTTCCTCTCCCTCTTTTTCCTTCATTCCTTCCTATCTTTCTCCTTCCCTTCCTTCCTTCCTTCCTTCTTTCCTCTCCCTCTCTTTCCTTCCTTCCTTCCCTCACATCTCTTTCTTCCTTCAATCCTTACCTCCCTCCTTTCCTTCCTTCCTTCTTTCCTCTCCCTCTTTTTCCTTCATTCCTTCCTATCTTTCTCCTTCCCTCCCTTCCTTCCTTCCTTCTTTCCTCTCCCTCTCTTTCCTTCATTCCTTCCCTCACATTTCTTTCTTCCTTCGATCCTTACCTCCCTCCTTTCCTTTCCTTCCTTCCTTCCCTCCCTCCTCCCTTCCTTCTTTCCTCTCCCTCTTTTTCCTTCCTTCCCTCACATCTCTTTCTTCCTTCCATCCTTACCTCCTTCCTTCCCTTCTTCCCCTCTCTCACCCCTCTTTCCTCCTTCCTTCATTCCCTACTTCTCTTCCCTTTGTCTTCCTTCCATCCTTACCTCCTCCTTTCCTTCCTTCCTTCCTCCCCTACTTCTCTTCCTTCTTTTCCTCCCTCCCTTCTCTCTCTCTCTCTCTCTCTCTCTCTCTCTCTCTCTCTCTCTCTCTCTCTCTCTCTCTCTCTCTCTCTCTCTCCTTCCTTCCTTCCTTTGTAAAGAAAATGAAGATAAGAAAAAGAGGAAACAAAGAAAAATATTGATAAATGGAACAAAGAAATAAAAACAACACTCACCAAGAAATTCCTGTGTCCTCCTCCTCCTCCTCTTCCTCTTCCTCTTCCTCTTTCATCTATAATATAAGTAAGGAATTAGTATTTGTGTCAACCTGAAGATGCATTTTACATATAATAATAAATTCCTTTAAACTTTCAACCCTTCCTTCCTTCCTTCCACACAGTCACTACCACCAGAGGGTCAACACAGGGGGCAGGGTCAGAGCCTTGCCGAGACACAGGGTCAAATATTTACAAACTCTCCTATCTTTACCAACATAATAATCATTTTCCTGGCATTGCTTCCCAAGGCCGCCACAGAGAATAGTCACAAGGTATCCATGTAACTGTTCAAGGTGCAGAAACATTTTAAAACTACCTCCAGGATGACTGTATCTTCTTCAACATATTGGGCTCCCATTACCACTGTTTACACAGACAAAGTTAACCAGGTTTTCATGGGTGGAAGGAAAGTTTGGTTTAGTGACATCCGTGGTCATATGCCGGAGAGAGACAGGAGGGGAAGGAATTATAGGAGAAGGGAACATCTGTGGTCATATGCCGGAGAGAGACAGGAGGGGAAGGAATTATAGGAGAAGGGAACATCTGTGGTCATATGCCGGAGAGAGACAGGAGGGGAAGGAATTATAGGAGAAGGGAACATCTGTGGTCATATGCCGGAGAGAGACAGAAGGGGAAGGAATTATAGAAGGGAACATCTGTGGTCATATGCCGGAGAGAGACAGGAGGGGAAGGAATTATAGGAGAAGGGAACATCTGTGGTCATATGCCGGAGAGAGACAGAAGGGGAAGGAATTATAGGAGAAGGGAACATCTGTGGTCATATGCCGGAGAGAGACAGGAGGGGAAGGAATTATAGGAAGAAGGAACATCTGTGGTCATATGCCGGAGAGAGACAGAAGGGAAGGAATTATAGGAGAAGGGAACATCTGTGGTCATATGCCGGAGAGAGACAGGAGGGAAGGAATTATAGGAAGGGAACATCTGTGGTCATATGCCGGAGAGAGACAGAAGGGAAGGAATTATAGGAGAAGGAACATCTGTGGTCATATGCTGGAGAGAGACAGGAGGGAAGGAATTATAGGAAGAAGGGAACATCTGTGGTCATATGCTGGAGAGAGACAGGAGGGGAAGGAATTATAGGAGAAGGAACATCTGTGGTCATATGCCGAGAGAGACAGAAGGAAGGAATTATAGAAGGGAACATCTGTGATCATATGCCGGAGAGAGACAGGAGGGAAGGAATTATAGGAGAAGGGAACATCTGTGGTCATATGCCGGAGAGAGACAGAAGGGAAGGAATTATAGGAAGGAACATCTGTGGTCATATGCCGGAGAGACAGGAGGGAAGGAATTATAGGAGAAGGAACATCTGTGGTCATATGCTGGAGAGAGACAGAGGGAAGGAATTATAGGAAGGGAACATCTGTGGTCATATGCGGAGAGAGACAGAAGGGAAGGAATTATAGGAGAAGGGAACATCTGTGGTCATATGCGGAGAGAGACAGAAGGGAAGGAATTATAGGAGAAAGGGAACATCTGTGGTCATATGCCGGAGAGAGACAGAAGGGAAGGAATTATAGGAGAAGGGAACATCTGTGGTCATATGCCGGAGAGAGACAGAAGGGGAAGGAATTATAGGAGAAGGGAACATCTGTGGTCATATGCCGGAGAGAGACAGAAGGGGAAGGAATTATAGGAGAAGGGAACATCTGTGGTCATATTCCGGAGAGAGACAGAAGGTTAAGGAATTATAGGATAAGGGAAAATCTGTGGTCATATGCGGAGAGAGACAGGAGGGAAGGAATTATAGGAGAAGGAACATCTGTGGTCATATTGTAGTGCCGGGACGTAGTATTAAGTATGGGTAAGTAATGTTAAGTTAATGTAAGTAACATTTAAGTTAATGTAAGAATTATTAGTAACATTGAATTATTATTGCGTGATGCTCACACCCCCGAGACAGACGGACAGACAGACAGACAGACATACATGTTGACGCCTGCAGAAAGTAGGTGATCGGTTCCATACGAGATAATGGGCATAATTTTAATACAAGATAGTAGCTTCTAGTTAGAATTTTTCACCTTGCTATTCAGGGGAACCATTATACCAATATCATGCGACGAGTAAAGTCCCGTAGACGGTTGTTGCAAGGTTGAACAAATCAGGGTTCGAATTAAATCTGGGGAGGGATGTGAACCGCGGGCAGCGGCTGCGTAGGGAGCCCCACCCAGCAAACACCAACAGACACGCCTTGGCTCTTCCCCCGGACAGGTGCGTCGCTCTGAGGTGAAGTAATTCCTGTTCATATTATAGATATATTTTATCATTATTGTATTTGTGCGGTGCAAACACTAACAGACACGCCTTGGCTCTTCCCCCGGACAGGGAAGTGAGTGGAGATAAAGGGTCTGTCACGTGCGTGTCTCGGGTGTGTTCGGTATGATACACGTAT
>NC_066520.1:24357933-24375433 GCF_024679095.1 Eriocheir sinensis | reverse complement strand
TTTCTCCTCAGTCTGAAGCTAGCCAGCACTGTGAGTGGAACGTTTCTCTGGAATACATACACTGCATTTTGACCCCTACTATGGCACCCAAGCATCCTTCCACCTCGTCCAGTGACATAAGAACATAGGAGTCTGCACGAGGCAGCTCCTCTGAACCTTGGCTCCCGTGTATCTAACCCTACCTAATATCGCTGTCCATGACGCATCAACAAAGTGATGGTGGTGAGTGTTTTTGTTGTGTCAGTGACTTACAAATGTAATGTAGCAATTCTTTCTTTAGAAAACTTTAACTTAACCCGGTGGTGGCAGGGATCATGTTTCTTAATGGTCCCTCCAAGCAAGAAAAATGAGAAAAAATCACCCCTCACACAAACCATTTCATATTATATATCAAAGCATTTGTGATCAGTTTATGTGTGGTACTTTCCTCTCTGTCAAAGGCTGTAAAATAAGGCAAAAAGTAAGCAGAAAAATATATATCTACCCTTGCAAGTGAAAATATAGCCTGTTAGCTTTTGAGACCAGACCGTGTAGTGAGCCTCCTCCTCCCTCCCTGCTGGCTAGGCTTCCTTTTAATATGTATTTCCACACATGATGTGGCCAATATTAGGAGTCTTTTTCACACCAATATTTACTGTATAATGATGACTTGACTCCTGCATTAGCACAGGTGAGTGAGTTAGGGGCTTAAGGAACTTTGATGCCAGGATTGGAGGTGACTTATTCCTGGGTTTAAACTTATACAAAATCAGGTTAGCAACATGTCTGTGGTAAGTCCCTTGTACAATAAGAAATATTACTTTCCTCTCTGTCAAGGGCTGAATAAATCAATCAAATTAATCTAACTATATTATAAAGCAGAACCAATCTTGCATGCATAAAATGTATCCAGTGTGTAGTAAGCACTTTGGCAAACATAATCATGCACCCTACGCTTAACACGGTAGCTGCGGGGATCATGTTTCTTACCGTGTAGCAGAGACGGGCCAAATTTGTGGCTTTACCGTGTAGCAGCAACGGGCCAAATTTGTGGCTTTACCGTGTAGCAGCAACGGGCCAAATTTGTGGCTTTACCGTGTAGCAGCAACGGGCCAAATTTGTGCCATGATTTAAACCCCCCAAAATAGATGATGTGTAAACTGATCACAAATGCTTTGATATGTATTATGAAATGGTTTGTGTGAGGGGTGATTTTTTCTCATTTTTCTCGCTTGGGGGGACCATTAAGAAACATGATTCCTGCTGCTACCGGGTTAGGAAACATGATCCCTGCTGCTACCACCACCACTGGGTTAAAAGGCCTTTCCCTCTAAGCAAGGGGATGTACTGAACATTTTACAACACGCTGGGTTACTAAGTGAGCTGCTGAACATTTTACAGCTCAATATAACGGGTTCACCCTTTGGGGGCTTCTGGCGGGGGTAATGAAGGCAGGGCAGGAAATGAGTAGAGAAAGCTTACCTATTTCTCCAAGCTGCTGAAAAGCTTGTTGGTGAAGAATTACTTGTCGGTGAAGAGACTGTTGTTGAGGTGAGGAGTGCCCTGTGTTATGGAACCTCCCGGCACTGCTACACCAACCTGCAAATATGTGTCCACTCTCAAAGTCTTGTACCGGGAAAGACAGCATGGGATAATATATTATAAAATCTCTCTCTCTATCAAGGCCTGTATAATAAAAGATCATTAATAGATAACCTCTCTCTCATATTTGTTTTTTTACATACTTTACTTCCTCTACCCTCCCTCTCTCTCTCTCTCTCTCCTCTCATAACTCTATACATACAGCCAGGCCTATACTTTGAGGCAGTGCCAACATTGCCAGACTGTTGTACTCAGCCTCTTATATTTATGGACTTCCAACACAAAATCTGTCTTCTGGTCCCCAATAACGAGATTCATTTATATTTATCATTAGCCCGGTGGTGGTAGCAGGTGGAAAGTGGAAAGTTTTGTTTAGTGGACGCCGCAACATCTGTGGTCATATGCCGGAGAGAGACAGAAGGGGAAGGAATTATAGGAGAAGGGAACAGATCCCAGGAGACGGGACACAGCCCCCGATTAATACCTGGTACACTGCTGGGTGGACAGGGGCGTAGGGTATTGGGAAAGCCGCCCAAATTTTTCCACTCCGCCACTCGCCCGGGAATCGAACCTGCTCTTCTAGTTTTAGAGCTGTGTACAACCACTGAACCACGAAGCCCCATAGGGCTGCATGCGGGTGACCACACTAAACTCAGCGATGTGTTTGAAAGCTGAAGCAGTCCGCTGGAGACCTTGCTCTTAGTGTGAAGGGGGAAGGGAGGGGGGTCAGTTTAGTTAGTTATCAGGTAGTTTAGTTAGCTATAGTCCATGGACTCTTAACTTGAGCCCTGTGGCTTGGCCCGGGGAACCCCCCCCATTGTTTACACACCTAGCGATGGCCTGCGATCTGTTATGTTAGCTATTTATGGAGTACATATACAGTCAAACCTCGATTTACGAGTTTAATTCATTCAAGAATATTGCTCGCACACCAAAACACTCGAAAACCAAAACGAATTTCCCCATTGAAATTAATGTAAATCCATTAATGCGTCT
Organism: Eriocheir sinensis; assembly: GCF_024679095.1. Classification (NCBI taxonomy): domain Eukaryota; kingdom Metazoa; phylum Arthropoda; class Malacostraca; order Decapoda; family Varunidae; genus Eriocheir; species Eriocheir sinensis. Next base: position 24,372,856 of record NC_066520.1, on the reverse strand, counting down.
CATATCTCAAAAAAACTATTTACGTAAGAACCATCTTACATGTTATTTTTTACAGAATTGAAGTTATCTTACTAACAAGTAGAGATGATAAAGATATGAAACACAAGTCAAAGTGTTACGGTTGTTTCGGAGACTCCCGCAACCGCTGGTCATGCTTGAGGTGCAGGCTTCACCCCAGGGTTCAGCAGGTGGTTCCCCTATTCTCGGGGCACCGGAACTACACCCGACCACCACCGTGAAGCTAACTCGACATGTCGTCCGAGATGGAGGGTGAACGAGTCAGTCACGTCCAGGAGGGCATACAAGATACCTCTCCATTAACATGAGTTGCAATAGGAATGATATTAATGACAATAATAATAATTACAAGATAATTTAATACTACGCTATTCTAACCTAAAACTTATTCAAACCTAGCTATACTTTTTTTTTTTTTCCTTACCTCCCTCGGCTGGGCCTGGTGGTGGGCCCAAGCCGGCAAGTGTTTATAGCGGCCCCATCTTGCTTTCCCTTGGACAGTCCCATACAGTCCAGGATGATGGTGGTGGTCTTCAGGACAAGTAGTCAGTGGCAGCGACAGATTCAAACCCTCATCATCCATGACGCAGTGAACGCAGGACCGGCACGCTAACCACTCAGCCACCGTCTCCTTCCCCAGCCTGTGTTCCGACGCCAAATATGCAAAAAGTAAAAACATATGCTTCAATGTGTCATCCCAGACTATATATTTAGAGAATTAAATCTAAGCTATCCTAACCTAACCAAACTTTAATGAAACTAATCTAGCCTTAGCAAGCCACTGTCAAAACACAATATAAACAGAAATGTATCTCCAGGTGTGTCCCCCCCCAAGACCATATATTTAGAGAATTAAATCTAAGCTATCCTAAACTGCCCAAACTTGCTGAGCTATCCTAACAAGACCTAACTTAACCCGGTAGCAACAAGGGCCCAAATTTGTGGCTTTACAGTGTACCAGCGACGGGCCAAATTCTTGCCATGATATGTAACTTGATATATTAAGAAGGATATAAACCCCACCACCGACCATCAGGATCCACCGGGAAGAAGCCTACCGGCGCAATAGGCCAAGACGTAAAAATAAATAAATAAATAAATAAATAAATAAACAGATGATGCATAAAATGATCACAAATGAATTGATATATATTATGAAGTGGTTTGTGTGAGTGATGATTTTTTTCTCATTTTTCTCGCTTAGAGGGAAGGGCCTTTAACCCAGTGGTAGCAGCAGGGATCATGTTTCTTAATGGTCCCTCCAAGCGAGAAAAATGGAAAAAAATCACCCCTCACACAAACCATTTCATATTATATATAAAGCATTTGTGATCAGATTATGTATCATCTATTTTGGGGGGTTTATATCATAGCACAAATTTGGCCCGTCACTGCTACACGGTAAAGCCACAAATTTGGCCCGTCGCTGCTACACGGTAAAGCCACAAATTTGGCCCGTCGCTGCTACACGGTAAAGCCACAAATTTGGCCCGTCGCTGCTATATGGTTAAGCCACAAATTTGGCCCGTCGCTGCTATATGGTTAAGCCACAAATTTGGCCCGTCGCTGCTATATGGTTAAGCCACAAATTTGGCCCGTCACTGCTACACGATAAAGCCACAAATTTGGCCCGTCGCTGCTATATGGTTAAGCCACAAATTTGGCCCGTCGCTGCTATATGGTTAAGCCACAAATTTGGCCCGTCACTGCTACACGGTAAAGCCACAAATTTGGCCCGTCGCTGCTATATGGTTAAGCCACAAATCTGGCCCGTCGCTGCTATATGGTTAAGCCACAAATCTGGCCCGTCGCTGCTATATGGTTAAGCCACAAATTTGGCCCGTCGCTGCTATATGGTTAAGCCACAAATTTGGCCCGTCGCTGCTATATGGTTAAGCCACAAATCTGGCCCGTCGCTGCTATATGGTTAAGCCACAAATTTGGCCCGTCGCTGCTATATGGTTAAGCCACAAATTTGGCCCGTCGCTGCTATATGGTTAAGCCACAAATTTGGCCCGTCGCTGCTATATGGTTAAGCCACAAATTTGGCCTGTCGCTGCTATATGGTTAAGCCACAAATTTGGCCCGTCGCTGCTATATGGTTAAGCCACAAATTTGGCCCGTCGCTGCTATATGGTTAAGCCACAAATTTGGCCCGTCGCTGCTATATGGTAAAGACACAAATTTGGCCCGTCACTGCTACACGGTAAAGACACAGGTTTGGCCCATCACTGCTACACGGTAAAGCCACAAATTTGATGTGTCGCTGCTACCGAGTTAAGAAACATGATCCCCACAGCTACCGGGTTAACCGTACCTGCCGTGCGCTCTACTACCACAATGAAATAAAACAAATATATACTGTGTTGCACCCCAAGACAATATTTTAAGAGGCGGGGAGTATGGAGATGACCGTAGCCACCTCTCCCGCCAGTGACATCAACGGCAGTGTGGTGAGAGGCCTATCCTGCCTATGTATCCTAAACAAGTGGGTGTTATTCCAGAAAAAACACCCAAGCCAAGTCTCATTACTTCACACTTATTTATATATTCAAGGGCTGAAAAATATCGGAAACATTAACAAAAACAATGCCCGGTCAGCACTAAGTTATCCTAACCTTGGATTAAACTTAGATTTTAACGTAACCTTCTGTGAGAGCAAGATAAAAATTGACAGACAAAATAGGTCAATTCCGGACCTCGCGGTATCATGAGCAGACCTCTAGAATAACACCCGATGGTCTAGGATAAAAAAGTTGGAAAATTTCATTTAGTCGGCGCAACATCTGTGGTCATATGCCGGAGAGAGACAGAAGGGGAAGGAATTATAGAAGGGAACAGATCCCAGGAGACGGGACACAACCCCCAATTAATACCTGGTACACTGCTGGGTGGACAGGGGCATAGGGCATCTGAAAAGCCTCCCAAATTTTTCCACTCTGCCCGGGAATCAAACCCGAGCTCTCTCGGTTGTGAGCCGGGTGTGCTAACTGCTTATAACCACTGCACCACGAAGCCCCCAGGTCTAGGATAAGATACTGGTCATCATTAAGTTATCCTAACCTTGGATTAAACTTAGATTTTAACCTTAACCTCCTGTGAGAGCAAAGTAAATATTTACAGCCAAAATATCGGTTCATGCCAGCCTTCACAGTACCAGGAGCATGTATAACTCTAGAATGACACCCGATGGTCTAGGGTAAGCACATGTGGTCAAGGCAACAACGCTAACCTACATATTCCCCCTTAGAGTTAATAGGTTCACCACCCCGGGTCATCACCACCACATGCATCACCTAAAATCACCACAATCACCATCAATACCACCTCAAACACACATGAAATCACAACCATGACGATGAAAACGCAAAAAAATCAAGAGAAACAACATTGAAATAAATAAATCTGAAAAATTCGTAAAATTCACCCCGCCCGCTAGACGAGTCACCCTTAAAACACTTCTAGCTCACGTTAACCTTCAATATTTCCTGAGTAACACAACCCACACCTCATATCTGCAATAATACAACACAAATACACCCTAACCCTTAATATAGGAGTACCCAGGCATCTTACACTGGTCAAAACTCACGGATATAAGGTCACGTATGGTTCGCTCCCATCCGCCGGTTACGCCCTTATGACCTCACCGCTAAACGCCCATAATTCAATATCTAAGACCCTCACACCTCATTTGACCCCATACATTAGGTCATTCAGCTTAGTTATCCCTATCATAGTGTTCAAAGTTCTTAGATGTTATTGATAACTGAGATAATACGTCACATATGGTTCGCTCCATCCGCCGGTTACGCCATTATGACCTCACCGCTAAACGCCCATAATTCAATATTTAAGACACTCACACCTCATTTGACCCCATACATTAGGTCATTCATCTCAGTTCTCCCTACCATAGTGCCCGAAGGTCTTAGAGGTCATTAATAATTAAGGTCATATATGGAGCCGGACACCCCAAGCCAGTTATATACTTGACCTTTCTGACCTTACCGGCTTATATCCCGCTCTCCAACTTCACACACAGGAATGCAATGCACGTGTCGCCCTGCCCCTCAAGCCCCGTGCCGCCACGTACTCTACTGGAAATCAGTAAAAAACGATGAGCTTCTGAACAACCACGGCGGCCATTTAAATCCATCTCTTCCCCCACCGATACATTTTCCCTATTTCCACCTATTACAAGCCTTAATTCACTGCCTTCACCCACCCAAAACAATCACAAGGGACTATTTACCGTTTCTAGATGCATGGCTCCCTCGGGAACAGGATAATTCGCTTCAAAAAACACAAAAATATAAGAGCCGACTCCCTTCACGGATGACAATGTGGCTTCCAGGTGTATGCGAGAAATACCTCCTCGGGGAAATAAGTTGCGACACTTCCCACTACACATGTCCAATGGGGTAAAGACAGCAAAAAACGTCTTAATTTGCCTTGATTTATGTCTCTTTAACCACCTGTGATCTATATATAAGCGTTGAGATTGCCCAAACCAGGAGTGAGTATCAGCTCAGAGTAGTTCCTCCTATGTAATCTCCTATGTGTTTGTTTTAAAGCCTTCTACTGATTTTAAGTGTTTATCTGATGTATTTGCAGTGTATTGAAGTCGCAAAGGGACAGTTAAACGATAGCAGTGAGTGATATATTGAAAATTAAGCATTGTTTCAAGTCCCCTTCGCGAGCTATTTTTCGGCTGCGAGCTGATTCCTGCCAGCTCAATAGATTCTCGTACTTGAATTAAATGACCCTGGAACTGTCTTTTCCGCTCCAATAACTAGATTTATTTAGAGATAGGGTCGAAATGTTTAATTAATAGGGCTTTTTTTGCAGTGCTTAGGTATATTATCGCTGACATAAATAGTTTTAGTTTAACCTCGGAAACATTAATTACTCTATTTAACTGCCCGTTTGCCCTTTTATCGCGTGTCCTATCATTAGTAAACCCCAATTAAGTCCTGCCGGGGCCTTAATAACAGCGGTAAGGCCTTGGAATCATTATTATTCGTTATGAATGGCTTGGTCTGGGTCTGGGTCTCGGCACATGTTGTGAACGAAACTGCAGAAAGTATAAAATCCTATCACTCTTCAGCACGGGTTTACAATATGATATAATGAGCTTATATGTGGGAATAATGGCTTCAGGGAGTTCTTAACACACTTAGTCTCCCTTAAGTGAAGCATGGAGGGAGGGAGAGAGAGATAGAGGGAGGGAGGGAGGAAGGGGAATGAATCACGTATTAATTAGATCTTAAGGCCATAGGTTAAAACGTTTCTTCCTGTATAAACTGGTAATTATATCGCTTTTTCTCTTTAATTAAACCTAAAACCGTGTAAATAATGGCTTTGAAATGTTTAATAAGGGAAGGTGGACGTCGGAACAGGAAAACTCAATGTTGTACCTCAAAACTAATTGTTCCAACCTTTCCCTGGCATATGCTGAAATGCTATATCTTATGCTATCAAGCTGATTTAAACTTACGGCCACATGCTGACTTCATGAAGCATGCTGACTTGAAATAAAGGTCACAACATGCAGTAAGTTGAGTTCAATGACAGCAGTGTTCACTTGTAACTCCTATGCTGAGCCTATAAAAAGTCAGCATTAAAAGAGATAGCCATGCTGACTCGATCTTATGCAAGCTGATTTAAACTTATGGCCATGCTGACTCATATGCTAATCTTAACTTAAATCCATGTTGAACTCCGAAGTCAGCATATCAAGAAAACGGTCATGCTGTCATATATAGACCACCATGCTGAGCTCAGAATAAATGAAGTCAGCATATCATACAAATCGGTCATGCTGAGCGGCTATACAGACTGGAATCAGTAACTCGTTAATGCGTGCTGAGTTCAAAATAGGATCAGCATTGAGAAACAGCTAGGCCATCCTTAGTGAGAATCTTAATCAACATTGCTGACTTGTTCATGATTAAACCCCTCGTAATAGGGGTTTAATCCCCCCCACAAAAATCTATACCTGCCAAAAACAAAATATAAAGCGCAGGTCGCGGCTCAGGGCTAATCGTTGGAGGGCTCCTGGAACATCTGGAGCCTTTTGGTTGATGATCGACTACCCTACCAAGGCTTACCTAGTGAATGCCTACTTAGTTATCCCTGACCATATAAAATGAATTCCCAATGCACTTTCCAGCCTATGTCTTATTGGATTATGTACTGTTTATTTTGATGAGCTTGGATAGGCTGGTGCATTGGTTGGTGAGACCTTTCGGTTCTTTGCCTGACGGTTAACTCCAGCATGGCTCATAGGGAAAGGTCATCCAGGTAAGAAATCCAGGTAAGAAGAGGATGCTAGAGCAATGCAGGAGGATCTCAACAAATTGTCAGCTTGGTCAGAGAAATGGCAGATGAATTTTAACATCACCAAGTGTAGCGTACTAAGTGTAGGAACACGCAACCCATTACACGTCACCATTACCTCCATGGCCACTAAACTATAATGAGGAGGTCAAGAATAGAAAATTAAAAGACAAAACATTTTAAAACATGTCCGATAAATATGACTCAGGCGTTCAGGGCTACACTATGGCATCGTTCAGTTTCCCCTCCTCCCTGTCACCCCCTTACTACCTACTCCCTCACCCCCCTTCCCATTACCCCCTCACCACTCCCCCCTCCCCAAATACCTTTAATTAAGAAACATTAGGATATCTCCCTTAATATTCAACCAAACGGAATCTACTAAACGGGAACAGGTCCAGCATTCAATTCTACCCCAGGGGAGTGCCACAAACACGAGAATTAGCGAGAAATGGCTCGGGAAATTGCTGAAATATGGGAAAATTTTCGACATCTGGTCAGAAAAGTGCTTATATCTACCTTATATGTTGATCTATCGCAAATCCGAGACTACCAAATTAATCCTCGTGTCTTCAGCTTCTTGTGGGTGCCAAGGACGAGGAAAATCACTGAGAAATAAAGCCACAATTTGATGAACTGTGACAGGATAATAACTCCATTTCTAGAGCACTTAGAGCAATTCTGAAAACGGCCATGCATTTCTCGTGATCTTGTGAGTAAAATAAGACCAAGTTCATTGAGATTTGCCCCGGGATAAAGGAGCTAGAGCCCGTCAAAGTTTGGGCATTTTCTACAAAATCGTACATATCTCGTTTAATATTAAACAAATAACAAAAGCGACACTATCACTGGTTTTCTCGTCGTGTCCCGCAGCTTCTGGTATCTACAAAACCCAAAAATAACCACATTTTTGGAAACGTATAGGCACACCGCGTAGAGTTTCACGGATTTTACAGGCTGATATCTCAATGGGCATGTGTGATATTGTAATTTAGAGGCCAGAAATGGATTTTTCGCCCATTTTTACACATTTACCGCCTCCGTTTACAAGGAAATAACCCCGATTAACGAAAATGGGTTTTGAGATTTCATTTCACGAGACGTGCCCACCGCCACATTTACAGGCCAATATCTCGGTGGGGAGGCGTCGTACCGCAATTTTAAGACCAGAAATGACTTTGTCGTGACTTACTCTCCCAGGAAAGTCTCCATTTGCAAGGGAATAACCCCGATTAGCAAAAATAGGTTTTCATCCTCTCTTTTTTAACACTGGTAGGTATGCAATCTCATAGACTCCTCGCCCATTAGGCATTGTATCGCAATTTCGAGAACAGAAATGGCTTTGTCGTGACTTACTCTCCCAGGAAATTCTCCATTTGCAAGGAAATAGTCCCGAATAACGTACATTGGTTTCCAGATTTTGCTCGAATGCTGTGACCTGATCCCGCTGCAGCCTCTCATATCAACTATTTCCAAAGGCCAAAGAGGTTATTAATCGGGTTCTGAGTGTTTTAAGGCTCAGGGCACAGATGAAGGTCAGAGTACTACCAGGGTCATGAAACTACTCCTGGAAATGCCCCAAACCCCTACGAAAGCCTTAGCCAACACCCCTTGCAACGAAAGCCTTGTCATATGTACATTTTCAGACGCTTCCGTGGAGGCCAGAAATGAACTCCTCGTCCCTAGCGTTCCCTGGAAGCCAGAAACGGACTCCTCGTCTCGTTTTACACAAACACAACACACACACACACAATGGGGAATAAAGATAATTTATTTTTATTTAAAAAAATGTTTATTGATTGATATATTTTTTGTTTCGGATACTTACAACGGACAGGGAACACACACACACACACACACACACACACACACAGGGACACACGAGACTATAAGGTCCTATTCAGTTTACGTGAAGCAAATAATGTTTATGGAATACATCTCTATATATCACATGACGACCCTCCAGCCAGCGACTTATAAATACAGTACCGTCCAGGTGGTAATATGTACACACACACACACACACACACACACACACGACAGTTAACAGGTAACTCACATCTTACACGCATGGACTGATTAAAACAAGACTATTGCAGTGCTGGCGGCGCACACACACACACACACACACGCACACACACACTCACTCACACACACACACACACATACACACACGGCAGCTGTCTACAAGTGCTCGGTGTATACATAGGCGGGGTTCTTGTTCCCCCGCTGGAGGACGTACTGGGGCCCGAGCTGCGGCCTGGGTGGTGGGCGGTGCCGGCCCTGCGCCAGGATGTTCGCCTCGCGCTTGGGGTAGATGGGCACCGTGACGGGCCTGTTCCACACCTGCTCCTTGGACGACGCCAGTAAGAAGTAGAGGCAGTTGGTGAGCAGCAGGACGATAGCACCCGTGTACCACACCATGCGCCACCGCTCCAAGGTCGCCTGTGAACAGTACAATAGTAGCTAAGGGCGCGGAAAAACAGGAGAAAAGGCTGACATTGCTCAAGGCATTGGTTGTGTGATGAAGCAAATAATGATGCGATAGATATACAGATAAAGAGACAGAAAAATGTGGTTTACAGGCAGAGAGACGGAGACGCCGAGATCTAGAGAGATACAGTGAGACAGAGACACAGAATGAAAGATATACACACACACACACAGAAAAAACTTAGAAACATAGACAGACTCAGGTACACAGACACATGGACAAACCAACAGCCAGCTACTGCTGGCCTGAAGACCACCCATCAACCTGGGCTCTAGATAACCTCTCCAAAGAGAGGCTCAAAGATGAGTTCCGGGAGCACTGGAGCAGCATGAGCCAACACAAAATGGCGCCACTATAAACACTCGCCTGCGCCAGAACGGGCTGGACCGACCATCAGGCCCCACCGGGAAGAAGCCTTCGGCCAACCATCAGACCCCACCGGGAAGAAGCCTACCGGCGCAATAGGCCGCGACGTAAAAATAAAAAATAAAATAAAAAGCGACAGACACAGAACCACAGAGGACACACACACACACACACACACACACACCGGGAGTTCTCGAGCCCTACCTGTCCGTCTGTGAGGTAGGCGACGTATAGAGGTGACAGCACCTGCACCACCGCCCGCGCTGTCCCGCCCACGCTCATGATAGCCGCGGCGTGGTTGGGCGCCAGCTCCAGCATGTTGGGGAAGAAAGAGGAGAAGGCAGCGGAGACCCCGAGCGCGAGGGCCATGGCGGACCACACCAGCACGCCCACGGGGGAGCAGCGGGACTGTGCCACACCCACCAGGCACGCCGCCGTCACCACTGAGCCTGGGTAAGAGGGGAGGCATTAGGACGACCACGCGGACCATACATGACCACTTAACAGACCCAGCAGATATATACAGACTGATAATGTTAACAGACCCAGCAAACCTATACGTAGACTGATAGTGTTACCAGCCTCAGCAGACCCATACAGGCTATAGCTACGCCTGGTGCTCATTTCCGTGTTAAGAGAGACTGCATAAGAGGGCGGCCTATGCAGAGATGAGCTAGGTTACGTCAGTACTTACAGATGGTGTTAGCGACGCGGCGGACCACAACGGTTGAGCTGCGATTCGTACGGCGGACCCAATCAGCGAGCGTGGCGTAGACCATTGCCAGGACCCACGTGGCCATCAGAGCCGCGCCCCACGTCACACGGACCTGGAACACACAGCGACACACTTAGTTACAGCTTGTCCGCCTACTCTCCTTGGGCAAAAACCAAAACACGGAAATCCCCCACGCACTGCTCCAGCAAAAATATATGGTACTGAGTTTTTCTGGCAGTAAAGGAGACAGCTCAAGGGCGGATAAAAGGGAAAGAACATTAAAAAAAGAAAGGCCGTTAAGCTAAGGAAAGGAGGGACGTGAAGGGAGAGGGAAGGGAGATAGACAGACACAGAATCACACACATACACACACTCACACACACAAAGCGACAGAGACACAGACACACAGACAACGAAAGGGAGCAAGGGAGAGGTGTGAAGAGAGGGTGAGGACAGTACCTAACAAGGGTGAGGTGTGGGCGGGACCTACCTGGTGGTCGGGTACGTGCATGACGGTGACCAAGTACTCTCTGGCATGGTGCAGGAGGGTGAACCAGGCCCAGGCGAACCCGACCTCGGCCACCACTACACCAAGCACGTGGCGGGACCTGCACACAGATAGATAGATAAATAGATACATAGATAGATAGAGATATATAGACACATACACACGCGAGGTTTGGTTAAGTTGGTGTCGATATTTTATCTATTATTGTTATTATTGAAAATTAACGCGTGTAAGTACATATTGGCTTACACACACACACACACACACACACACACACACACACACACACACACACACACACACAGAGTTACCTTAGTAGTGATGAATACAGACCCCTCACACACACACACACACACACACACACACACACACACACACAGAGTTACCTTAGTAGTGATGTATACAGATCCCTTACACACACACACACACACACACACACACACACACACACACAGAGTTACCTTAGTAGTGATGTATACAGATCCCTTACACACACACACACACAGAGTTACCTTAGTATAGTGCTGAATACAGACCTCTAACACACACACGTTCTCCCCTCACCTAAATATATGCATCCAGGGGACGGGCAAGCCTCTCCCCGCGTGCTGTATCCCGATGGACGATATGATGAGTGTCCTCTCGTGCGGGCTAATCTTGGGGTGCTGTGCGGGGTTCTCGGCCGTGAGGAGCTGCCACGCCACACACCACACCAACGCCACCACGCCCTGGCAGTAGAAGAGCCCGCGCCAGCCCATCACGGTCACCACCCACTCCGAAACCGGACCCCCCAGCGTCGCGCCCACCGCCAGGCCTAAGGGGAAGAGGGACAAAGGTGGGTTAGGCGTTCAGCTCCCATGGCGAAAGTGAATGACAGTGCTTTGATCATATTAAGGCAAGATTGAGGTGAGTTTTACGTGGCTACTGATGATAAAGGAAGGAAGGAAGGAAGGCAAGAAGGAGGAGGAAAGCTTGGACGAGCTTCACTTGACATGGCCGCAACGCTTACCCGAGTAGGTGAAGGCTGTCATGATTGTGCGGTCCATCGGCGGCGCCCACTGAGCCAGCAACGCGTGCATGGCCGGCATACACACACCCTGCAACACAACGCAACACTTAGACCATGAACCTAACAGACGCAACACTACCAAAGAGATATGAAAGACTTGCTCACACTCATTCACACGCCCTACAACACAACGCAACACTCAAGAACCTAAAGGACGCAACATTACCAAAAGGGGTATGAAAGACTTGCTCACACACTCGTCCACATGCAGGTCCTGCAACACAATGCAACACTCAAGAACCTAACGGACGCAACACTACCAAAGGGGTATGAAAGACTTGCTCACACGCTCATTCACAGGCCCTGCAACACAACGCAACACTCAAGAACCTAACGGACGCAACACTACCAAAGGGGTATGAAAGACTTACACGCTCATTCACAGGCCCTGCAACACAACGCAACACTCAGACCCACCTGCGCGGCTCCTATCATGATGCGAGCGGCCAGCAGCCAGTAGGGACCCCGGACGGCGGCTACGGGCACCAGCAGGGTCAGCACCGCCGCCAGAACGACCCCGAGGAGAAGAAGTAGCTTTCCGCCCAGCACGCCCGCCAGCCGCCCGCCCACCAGCTGCGTCAGAAGGAAGCCCCACGAGAAGGCTGAGCGAAGACGTTCCTGCAGCTCTGCCTCCCATTTGAACTCGCCGTCCTGTTGAAGGGGGACACGGTTAGGGACGGGGCGCTGGAAAAGGAGTTTATATATACGAGAAGAAGCAAGGGAGGGATGGAAGCGAAGGTCACGAAGAAAAGACCACGCAAAACAGAAGAAAGTTGTATATAATCCCTTATGCAATGTTCCTTTTGAGTTACGATCATGCAAAGTAGGGAAGGAAGCGAATGAGACGAAGAACCTTTCCTAACTTAACTGTACCCGAACACTACACAGTCCGCGGCACACACATTTACCCTTGGAGCTACGATCATACAAGGAGGAAAGGAAGCGAATGAGACGAAGAACCTTTCCTAACCTAACCTAACGTAGCCTGACTGTACCTTAACACTATACAGTCCGCGACACACACACACTTACCCTTGGAGCTACGATCATACAAGGAGGAAAGGAAGCGAATGAGACGAAGAACCTTTCCTAACCTAACCTAACGTAGCCTGACTGTACCCCAACATTATACAGTCCGCGGCACACACACTTACCCTTGGAGGCTCCGGACGTACGACCATTCTAGGTTCAAAACAGACGGTGGACGGGAAGGGGCCGGGTAGCGTGAATTCATAGCTCTGACTGCGGCCGCCCTCCTGTGGTGATGAAAGAGGTGATGGTGAGCTGGTGGTGATAGGAAAGCAGTGGTAGTGATATTAGTGGTGTATTCTCTCTCTCTCTCTCTCTCTCTCTCTCTCTCTCTCTCTCTCTCTCTCTCTCTCTCTCTCTCTCTCACCTGGGACGCATTTTCCTCCTCATCGTTGTCATCACCTTCCTCCTCCTCGTCCTCATCATTATCCTCATCCTCATCTTCATCCTCATCATCCTCATCTTCATCATCATCTTCGTCTTCATCGTCGTCGTCGTCGTCTTCCTCCCCGGACTCTTCGCTCTCGTCGCTGTTGTCGTGGGAGCCGTTGTAGCGAGCGCCGTCCAGATGATGGGTTTGGTTGTACAGGTTCAGCTCGGCCAGTTCCTCGGAATCCAACTCCCTCCCTTCATTGCTCTCATCCTCTTCGTCACTATCCTCTTCTGAATCCTCCGAACTCTCACTGGAGGACGAGGAAGACGAGGAGGAGGAGGAGGACGAGGAGGAGGAGGAGGAGGAGGAGGAGGACGAGGAGGAGTTCGTGTTGTTGGTGTTATCAAAGGTGTTGGTTACGTTGACGATGTCCCACTCATCGCCGATATACCAGGGCAGCGTCGTGTCCTCTGTCCCGCCGCTGGGCAGTGTTACCTCCTCGTTGGGCGTTGAGGTCGTGGTCGTATCCAGCGTGTAGCCTTCCGTACCAACCTCGAGAGCCTCGCCTCCAAAGCTGTACTCTTCCGTCACTTTCCCAAGACTGTAGCTCTCCGTCACTTGTTCAGACGCCTTCAGAGCCGGTTCCAGAGACGTTTCAGTATAGGGCGTGTCTGTAAGGGCGCTAGGATCTGTTCCTTCACCGGCAGCTGCACTGGTAGGAGGCGAAAGGGGCTGAGAATAGGACTCCGTGGGTTGAGGGTCGCTGGCCAAGCCCGTTGTCTCTGGCGTCTCGTCGATCGATCGCTTACTCAGGCGGCTCGGGGTCATCTCTGTGGTCGTGGCGAGGTCCTCTTCGTCCCGAGACGTAGGTACGAGGGTGGAGTCCTCGGGGGCACCCTGTGTACTGGATTCGGTGGTGGTGGTGGTGGTGGTGGTGGTGGTGGCGGTACTTGGGGAGGTGGGGACGTTGGTTGGGCTCCGAGAGGTTGTGGAGGTTGTGGTGGTGGTGGTTGGGGCCATGGTGGTACTTGGGGAGGTGTTTGTGCTCTGAGAGGTTGTGGAGGTTGTGGTGGTGGTGGTACTTGGGGAGGTGGGGGCAGTGGTTGGGCTCTGAGAGGTTGTGGAGCTTGTGGCGGTGGAGGTGGTGGTGGTACTTGAGGAGGTGGGGGCAGTGGTTGGGCTCTGAGAGGTTGTGGAGGTTATGGTGGTGGTGGTTGGGGCCATGGTGGTACTTGGGGAGGTGGGGGCGTTGGTTGTGATCTGAGAGGTTGTGGTTGTTGTGGCGGGGGTGGTGACGGAGCTTGGTGTAGTGGGTGCTGAGGGGACGCTTGGAGTGGTCGAGGTTTTGGCGTCACTGGTGGAAGCCTCGGCAGCTCGTTCCGTCGCTGGCGGTGGGTCGCGCCAAGCCTCCTCGAGCTCGGTGTTGGCATTCCCAGTCTCGCCAAGGTCAAGAGTCGCGGGTAACGTCGTCACCTCACCGCCCTCAGTCGTCGTCTCAGTCGCCGGTTCCGTTGACTGCAGGCCTGGCGGGGCGGGCGGGGCGGGCGTCGCGGGGACGGGCATGTGCAAGAGTTCTGAGGTGGTGGCCGCGGCAGGAGTGAATGTCGGGCTGGTGCTGGTTTCCGGAGCCTCCGTCAGCGCCGCCTCGCCTGCTGGCCCGTCCTCGCTGGCCGGGTTCTCCGTGGCAGCGAGCTGAGGGCTGGCTGTGGTGATGTCCTCCAGGGGCGACTCTGTGTCCGTGACCGCCTCGGTGGTGTCGTCGGGGTAGCCGTCCACGCTCACCACCGTCGTGTAGCGTTCCTCTTCGGTCTCGTAGCCCGCCGTGGTCGTTTCATCAGGCAGGAGGGTCGTCGTGGCCTCCTCGGGCGTGGGGGTGGCGACGGCGGCCTCGCCTCGGCCCCGCTTGCCGGCCCGCAGCCACGTGTTGACCACTTCGGGCTGGCCGCCCCGCGCCGGGCCCAGGGCGCGCGGCGGGCCGGGCTGCAGCCCAAACGTGCTGCCGATCTTGA
>NC_066520.1:24347933-24352933 GCF_024679095.1 Eriocheir sinensis | reverse complement strand
CCCTGAACAAGCTCAGCAACGCTGATCACTCCAAACTCTTCACGCTGCAAACTAACCTGAGAACAAGAAACAACGGAAAATCAATTCAAGCAAAGCGATGCAATACCGACATCGGCAGGAGTTATTTCTCGAATAGAGTTGTTCGCCGCTGGAAGAGCCTTC
Source organism: Eriocheir sinensis (assembly GCF_024679095.1). Lineage (NCBI taxonomy): Eukaryota > Metazoa > Arthropoda > Malacostraca > Decapoda > Varunidae > Eriocheir > Eriocheir sinensis. The sequence goes on along the minus strand of NC_066520.1, from coordinate 24,352,771 downwards.
CTGCAGAAGTGGTTAACGCAGAGATCATCAACTCCTTCAAGAAACGCATTGATCGCCACTTTGCTGCATCGGGAGTGAACTGAACGTTCCCAAGAGTAGCAAACGGATTGATTAAATCACTGAACGCAGGCAGCCTAGTTATGAGCCAACAGGCTTTCTGCTGCCTACTGGTCCATATTTCCTCCTCCTGACTGACTGAATCGAACAGGTTTTGAACTGGACTTAATCTGGACCAATTCTTTTAGGAGGAGGAGGAGCAGGAGGAGCAGGAGGAGGTGAAGAAGAAGGAGAAAGAAGGAAGGAGAAGAAGGAAGAGGAGGAGAAGGAGGAGTAATATAAGAATGCAAACGAAGAAGACTTGTTGGACAGGTTAAAGAAGGAGATGGAGGAAGGCGAGAGGAAGAAGAGGAGGAGGAGGAGGAGGAGGAGGAGGAGGAGGAGGAGGAAGAGTACCAACACCCACCCACAAAAAATAAGAGTTCAGTTTGAAGGTGACTTTGAAAGCTAAAAAATAATAAAAAAAAAAAGGATTTTTACCAATATTCTCTCTCTCTCTCTCTCTCTCTCTCTCTCTCTCTCTCTCTCTCTCTCTCTCTCTCTCTCTCTCTCTCTCTCTCTCTCTCTCTCTCTCTCTCTCTCTCTCTCTCTCTCTCTCTCTCTCTCTCTCTCTCACCTTGCCCCGCCCCGACCTATCCACCTTGCCCCCCCCCGCCCCGCCCCGCCCCGGCTCTTGTCTTCGTGAGGGGCACAAGGACGCATGTTTCACGACCCTATATTCTCCCTTTCCTCCCTTCTCCCATTGCATCACCCTCCATCTCCCTCCCTCCCTCCAATCTCCTTCTCTCCCTCCTTTCCTCCCTGGTTTACGAATCTTTTCTCTCCCTTACTTCTCTCCTCCCTCTCCCCTTCTTCTTCTTCTTCTTTTTCTTCTTCCTCCATATTATTATTATTATTATTATTATTATTATTATTATTATCATTATTATATTTGTTCTTGTAATCTATCATTGTGTGTGTGTGTGTGTGTGTGTGTGTGTGTGTGTGTGTGTGTGTGTGTGTGTGTGTGTGTGTCCTTCCCCTCCTTACCTCTCGCAGTGATGAAAAACAAAAAGTAAAAATATAAATGGTAAGGTCATAGAGGGAAAAAAAAAAGAGAAATACGTGACAGATGGAACAGGAAGCAGAGAATGTAAAAAAAAAAAATAGTGGAAAAGAGAAAGAGGAAGAGAAACGGAGAGAGAGAGAGAGAGAGAGAGAGAGAGAGAGAGAGAGAGAGAGAGAGAGAGAGAGAAAAAAACGGAAAAGAGAACAGAAGGGAAGAGAGAGAAGGAAAAGAAAGTCTAAAAGAAAGGGGCGGGGCGGCGCGGGGCCAGGGAAGGAAGAAGGGACAGGTCGGGGCTGGGGCAGAGGGAATACGGGACAGAGGAGCGAAGGATCGGGGCGGGGCGGGACGGGGCGTAGTGAAAAGGGACAGGTCGGAGCATGGAAGACGGAAGACGGGGCATGAATCGGGGCGAGGAAGGGCGGGGCATAGTGAAGAATGGACACGTCGGGGCATAACGAAGGGTAAACGGAGCAGAGAAGCGCAGGATCGGGGCGGGGCGGGACGGGGCATAGCGAAGAAGGGACAGTCCTTGCCATGGAAGACGGGGCAGAAGAGCGCAGGATCGGGGCGGGGCGGGGCGGGGCATAGGGAAGAGGAACAGGTCGGAGCATGGAAGGCGGGACAGAAAAGCACAGAATCGGGGCGGGGCGGGACGGGGCATAGCGAAGAAGGAACAGGAAGACGGGGTAGAGGTGCGCAGGATCGGGGCGGGGCGGGGCCAAGTCAAGAAGGGACAGGTCGGGGCATGGAAGACGGGGCAGAGAAGCACAAAATCAGGGCAGAGAGGCACATAATCTAGAAGGGACAGGTCGGGGCATGGAAGACGGGGCAGAGAAGCACAAAATCAGGGCGGGGTGGGACGGGGCATAGCGAAGAAGGGACAGGTCGGGCATGAAAGACGGGGCAGAGGCACATAATCTGGGCGGGGCGGGACGGGGCATAGCGAAGAAGGGACAGGTCGGGGCATGAAAGACGGGGCAGAGGCACAGAATCTGGGCGGGGCGGGACGGGGCATAGCGAAGAAGGGACAGTTCGGGGCATGGAAGACGGGGCAGAAGAGCGCAAGATCGGGGCTTGGCGGGGCATAGTGAAGGGACAGGTCGGGGCATGTAAGAAGGGCAGAGGAGCGCAGGATCGGGGCGGGGCGGGGCATAGTGAAGAGGAACAGGTCGGGGCATGGAAGACGGGGCAGAAAAGCACAGAATCGGGGCGGGGCGAGACGGTGCATAGCGAAGAAGGGACAGGTCGGGGCATAGAAAACGGGGCAAAAGAGCGCAGGCTCGGGGCGGGGCGGGGCGGGGCAAAGTGAAGAGGAACAGGTCGGGGCATGGAAGACGGGGCAAAGGAGCGCAGGATCAGGGCGGGGCATAGTGAAGATGGGACAAGTCGGGGCATAACAGACGGGGCACGGGGCATGAATTGGGGCATTGACAGGTCGGGGCAGAGAAGCATAGGGGAGGGGCGGGGCGGGGCGGGTTATACAAACTCTTTACATGGAATCTTTTGTTCTCTCTCTCTCTCTCTCTCTCTCTCTCTCTCTCTCTCTCTCTCTCTCTCTCTCTTCCTTGTTCATGGAAGATAATAATTATACATTCTTCTTCTCTCCCCTCCTCCTCTTCTTCCTCCTCCTCCTCTTCAAAGTGTACTACCTCTCTTCTTTATGATCTGTCTGGAAGCTTCATGGGAGGAGGAGGAGGAGGAGGAGGAAAATGACGTGAGGTTGGAGCCATTCCGGAACTTTTTTTTATTCTCTCTCCCTCTCTCTCTAATTATTTTGGGCAAGGATACATACTCATACACGGGCTAGAAAATCATAGTTATTTCTTCCTCCTCCTCCTCCTCCTCCTGCCCCTTCCAGCTTAAAAATAATGATAATTCTCCTCGTTTAAAATGGAAAAATTATCTAAAATGACTCTTGTTTGCCGATGTTTTGTAACCGTCCTCCTCTTCCTCCTCTCTTAAACATAGGGAGGACGTTACAGTCGGTTTGTTTCTCTCTCTCTCTCTCTCTCTCTCTCTCTCTCTCTCTCTCTCTCTCTCTCTCTCTCTCCTTATCCTGTTTCTTCTCCTTATCATTATTATTCTGAGAGAGAGAGAGAGAGAGAGAGAGAGAGAGAGAGAGAGATTAGTTTTCTTTCGTGTGTGTGTGTGTGTGTGTGTGTGACTCAGATTCACACTCAAACACAATGGACGGATAGGAAGCGAAGAAAAATGAGGAGGGGGAGGAGAGGAGGAGGAGGAGAGGAGGAAGAGGAGGAGAAGAAGAGGAAGAGGAGGAAGAGAACGATAAAACTAGACTTCAAATATTTAAATCAATATGACGAAAGAATTAAAAAAAAGAAAAAAAAAAGAAAGACAATATGTTGAAGGAAATTACTCTCTCTCTCTCTCTCTCTCTCTCTCTCTCTCTCTCTCTCTCTCTCTGTGTGTGTGTGTGTGTGTGTGTGTGTGTGTGTGTGTGTGTGTATAAAGTCTGACCTTGACCGTTAGTTCCTTCCGCAGTCTCTCTCTCTCTCTCTCTCTCTCTCTCTCTCTCTGTTATTCTCTTTAATCCCTCCCTCCCTTTCTTCTCCCTATCTTTCTTTCTCTCCCATCTCCCTTCCTTTCTTCTTACCATCTCTCTCTCTCTCTCTCTCTCTCTCTCTCTCTCTCTCTCTCTCTCTCTCTCTCTCTCTTCCTTTACCTCTTCTCTCCCTTATTTTTCTCTCCCTCGCGTTCGTCCTTCCCTACTCTTTCCTCCCTATCTCCCTCACCTCTTCACCTCGATAATGTTTCTCACCCTTCCCTCCCTCCCTCCCTTCTTCCCTCCCTTCCGTTCCCTCCAAGGTGAACGTTTGTGTATCAAGATCGTTCTTCGCTTGGGTGACTACGTTTTTGTTGAGGAAAATGAGGAAGCCAAGTGAGGGAGGAGGAAGAGGAGGAGGAGGGAGAAGAGGAGGTAGGGTAGGAAAGAGTAGGAGGAAAGGAAAGGAAGAAAGGACAAGGAGATGTAAAGTAATGGAAGGGAGAGGAAATAAAACTGATAATTGAAAGGTAATGGAAGGAAGGGAGGGAAGGGAGAGAAGGGAGATCTATAAAGAAGGGAGGGAGGGAAGGAGGGGAGAGAAGGGAAGGGAGAGAGAAGGGAGATATCTATATAAGGAAGGAAGGAAGGAAGGAAGGGAGGAAAGTGAAAGCATAAGAAAAACTAGACTTATTGGCGGTCAACGAGGAAGGAGGAGGAGGAGGAAGAGAGGGAGGAAGGAAGAATAAGGGTATGGAGGGTTAAATTGGAGAGAGAGAGAGAGAGAGAGAGAGAGAGAGAGAGAGAGAGAGAGAGAGAGAGAGAGAGAACACAGGGTAAGGAAGAGAAGAGGAAAAAGGGCAAGGCAATGATGAAGAAGAGGAGGAGGAGGAGGAGGAGGAGGAGGAGGAGGAGGAGGAGGAGGAGGAGGAGGCGGTGAAGAAGAGTAGGATAAGGTTAAGGGACGAAGGGAAGAGAAGGGAAGGAAAAAAATGTGTAGAGCAAATGAGAGAGAGAGAGAGAGAGAGAGAGAGAGAGAGAGAGAGAGAGAGAGAGAGAGAGAGGAAGAAACACAAAAATTATAATTACAAAACATATGATGTGGGAAATAAGGAAGAGGAGGAGGAAGAGGAGGAGGAGAAGGAGGAAGAGGAAGAGGAGGAGGAGGCTATACCACACGCCCTCTCCCATGACCTTACTCACGGAGGAGGAGGAGGAGGGTTGGGAGGA
>NC_066520.1:24322933-24340433 GCF_024679095.1 Eriocheir sinensis | reverse complement strand
CACACACACACACACACACACGAACTATCATCACAATCATCAGCATTACTTAACTTACTTCTGTCTTCTTCCTTATCTTCCTCCTCTTCCTCCTCCTCTTTCTTTTCTCTCCCTTCCTTTATCACTTTTTCCTTTCTTCCTTGGCGCCAAACACACACACACGCACGCACGCACCCACACTAGTTCCAGCACCTCGTAACGACTTTAGGTGTAGACATATCACCACAAACACCTTGTAACAGATCCAAACACCTCCCAAACACACTGACACACACAGGCCGAGTTATAACACTTTTAAAACACGCTACACTTTTTTTCCTCTTTTCTCTCTCTTCTCCCTACGTTTCCTCTTTCCTCCTGGATTAGGCGTTTGTTTCTTCCGTCCGTCTGTCTGTCTATCTCTCTTGTAAGCTTCGTTATATAAGTAGCACGTAGGCCTAGCAGGTGGCGGCTATTATACTACGTCCGTCCCCAGCCACTGCCGCGCGCAAACTGACGGCGTGACGCTGTGTTGCACGGCCGCCGTGCGCTCACTCTCCCGCCGCGTCTTACATAAACTATTTTCAAACGCCAAAATGGATATTAATCGGGTTCTCACGAGTGTTTTTTTTAGGCTCATGGTACAGAGGGAGGATCAAACTACCATGAGGGCTATTAAACTACCTCTGGAAATGCCCCAAAACCCTACGAAAATCTTGTTAAATGTGAGTGTCTGTCTGAGCGGGGCGCGCGCGGGGCGGGGTGGCGTTGCAAGGTTGGTATCCGCAGACACTCACGGCGCCCCCCACATAAACTATTTTTAAAGGCAATAAAAGGAGACTAATCAGGAACTCATGACTGTTTTATTAGGCTCATGGTACAGTCGAAGGAACAAATTACCACCAGGGTCTTAAAAGTATTCTTGGAAATGCCTACAACCCTTACGAAAACCCTGTCAAATATGAGTGTCTGTCTGATACCCTTTTCTCACTAACGCGGTGTGAGCTACGGCTCTCTGTGGTGGGAGAGAAGCAGCAAAACGTGATAGAACCGCATGACATCGCATCTAGCACGCCCCCCCCCCCCACCCCACCCCATAACCTCACATCACATACATACACATTATTAGTAGTATATTTTATTGACCACAACAGCTTTGATGACCGTAAAGATCATTTAGGCTGCCAGGTGTCGCAGCGCTGAAACCCATCCCCCTCAAACCCACATAACCGTACCAAACCTCCACATATCACACTTCAGCACCACATGACCCAACCACAACCTCATATATCACCTCTAGCCTCACAGATCTCCTCCACAATCCCCCATATCCTCTCCACAACCCTTCTTAATCCCTCCATAACTCCACATAACCTTACCAAAACTCCACATATCACGCTTCAACACCACATGACCCCTCCACAGCCCCATATATCTCCCCTAACCTCACATATCTCCTCCACAACCCCATAACCCCTCAACAACCCTGCATAACCCCTCCATAACTCTACATAACCTTACCAAAACTCCACGTGTCACGCTTCCAAAACCACATAACCCCTCCACAACCTCATATATCATCCCTCGCCTCATATATCCCCTCCACAACCCCCAATATCCCCTCCATAATCCTGCTTAATCCCTCCATAATTCCACATAACCTTATCCAAAAATCCACATATCACGGTTACAACACCACATGACCCTTCCACAACCCCGCATAACCCCTCCACAAACCCTCATAACCCCTCCACAACCTCGCATAACACACCAAACTCCACATGACCCCTTCTCATCATCACATAACCCCTCCACAACTCAACATAACCCTTCCACAACTCCGCATAACCCTTCCACAATACAACACAACCTTTCCACAAAACCACATAACTACGAAAAAGGAGGAGGAAGAGGAGGAGGAGGAGGAGGAGAAGGAGGAGGAGGAAGACGATCACCAGGAGGAGCATGGGGAAGAAAAGACGAATAACGATGATAAAAGGAGGAAGGAGGAAGGAAGGAAAGAAATGAAGAAAAAGAGGAGAGGAAGAGAAGGAAGGGAAGGAAAGAAGGAAGAGAAAGAAATGAAAGAAAAGAGAAGAGGAAAAGAAGGAGGAGGAGAGGAGGAGGAGAAAGAAATTAAGAGAAACAGAAAAGGAAAAAAAGGAAGGGAATGAAAGGAAGAGAAGGAAAGGAGAGGAGAGGAAGGGAGGAAGGAAAGAAGGGAAGGGAAGGGAGGGAAGAGAAGGAGAGGAGAGGAAGAGAAAGGAAGGGAAAGAAGAAGGGAAGGAAAAAAGGAAGGGGAAATTCGTAGAGAGAGAGAGAGAGAGAGAGAGAGAGAGAGAGGTGGGCAAGTGCGGTACTTTGTGCGGTAGTGCGGTAGTACCACATCACAAAAAAAGTAACCGCACTCTATCTATATATGCAGTGTTTTGGTGGGGATATGTGGGGTTGTGGGGGTTGCAAGGGGTCGTGGTGATCATGGGGGTTGTGGAAGTGTTATATAGTTATTGGGTAAAGGCTCTCGTCAGTAGGCTATGCGGCAAAACATAACCAATTACTTATCATTATCCGTAATTCTCAGCTTTCATGTTTATGAAATACATAAAAAAGAATGTTTTTGAAAGGCAGTGAGCATAAAGAAAAAAAGCAAATATGGCCTCTGAGGAACACAAAAAAAGACTAATAGCAACGAATAAACAGCGAAAATAAGCTTTAAATGCATAAAAAAATAAGGGGAGCATGATGTAACTCATTGTATTTACGTCAGAGCCCATAATAAAAGCAAATATAGTCCTTAAAACACCCAAACTATTAATAACAGCAAATAAACAGTTAATATAAGCTTAAAATCCCTAAAACTAGGTAGTAGTGAATTTTTACTCATTGTATTTACGTCCGAGCCCATAACAAAAGCAAATATAGTCCTTAAAAACACTCAAACTGTTAATAACATCAAATAAACAGTTAAAATATGCTTGAAATCCATAAAAAACTATTAATATCAGCAAATAAACAGTTAAAATATGCTTAAAATCCATAAAAAAATAGGTAGAATTGAATTTATTCCCATTTGAATGCGCGTGAAAGGCTGAAAGCAAGAAATCCCGCCAGTTTTCGTCCAGCCGTGGGGGAGGGGGGGGCGTGACGCGCGATTCGTCCGGGTGAAGGTGCGATGTCGTCCCGTACCTCCATTGGATATAAATTATTAGTGTTTGCGTGTGTATCTCCGCCTTCTGCAACACTTTGGGGCATCAGCGTGTGGTGGTGAGTGTTGTTGTTGTGTGTGTGTGTGTTTGTGTCGTGACGGGAGATGATGTAGTTCTCTCTCATTGTTTTTCTTTCTCCTGTCTTTTTTTATCTACCCCAAGCGTGCCCCCCTCCCCTCTCACCCCTCACCCCCCTGTCACACCCTGGCCCAATGTACTTACCCCCACACAGAGCCCCCCCCCCCCCTGTCACCCCCAGGCTCAGTGTACTATTCCCCCACACAGCCCTCCACCCTGTCACCCCCAGGCCCAGTGTACTTTCCCCCACACAGAGGCCCCCCCCCTGTCACCCTCAGGCCCAGTGTACTATTCCCCCACACAGAGGCCCTCCCCTGTCACCCCCAGGCCCAGTGGACTATTCCACAACACAGAGGCCCCCCCCTGTCACCCCCAGGCCCAGTGTACTTTAATTCCCCCACACAGAGGCCCCCCTCCCGGTCACCCCCCGGCCCAGTGTACTTTCTCCCACAGAGCCCCCTCCTGGCACCCCCAGGCCCAGTGTACTATTCCCCCACACAGAGCCCCTCCTGTCACCCCCAGGCCCAGTGTACTATTCCCCATACAGAGCCCCCCCTTGTCACCCCAGGCCCAGTGTACTATTCCCCACACAGAGCCCCTCCTGTCACCCCCAGGCCCAGTGTACTATTCCCCACACAGAGGCCCCCCTCCCTGTCACCCCCAGGCCCAGTGTACTATTCCCCACACAGAGGCCCCCCCAGACACCCCCAGGCCCAGTGTACTATTCCCCACACAGAGCCCCCTCCTGGCACCCCCAGGCCCAGTGTACTATTCCCCACAGAGCCCCCCTGTCACCCCCAGGCCCAGTGTACTTTCCCCGGTAGGCGGTGGCGTAGGTGGTAGCTTACTGGGCCTACATTCACCGCGTGATGGACGACGCGGGTTCGAATCCCCACGCTACCACTCGGATTTTTCAGTCACCGCCGAGTGGCTTAAAACTACCCACATGCTGTCCTGAAGACCACCCATCAACCCGGACTCTAGAGGAAGCCGTCCAAGCGAATCAAGAACGAGTTCCGGGGGGGCAGCATGAGCCAATGCAAGATGGCGCCACTATAAACACTCGCCTGCGCCAGAACGGGCTGGGCCGACCATCAGGCCCCACCTGGAAGAAGCCTTGGGCCGACCATCAGGCCCCACCGGGAAGATGCCTACCGGCGCAATAGGCAATCAACGTAAAAAAAAAAAAAAAAAAAAAAAAACAGAGACCCCTCCCTGTCACCCCCAGGCCCAGTATACTATTCCCCCACACAGAGCCCCCCCCCCCCTGTCACCCCCAGGTCCAGTGTACTATTCCCCCACACAGAGGCCCCCCTCCTGTCACTCCCAGGCCCAGTGTACTATTCCCCCACACAGAGGCCCTCCCCTGTCACCCCCAGGCCCAGTGTACTATTCCCCCACACAGAGGCCCCCCCCTGTCACCCCCAGGCCCAGTGTACTTTCCCCCACACAGGGCCCCCTCCCCCCCTGTCACCCCCAGGCCCAGTGTACTTTTCCCCACACAGAGGCCTCCCCCTGTCACCCCCAGGCCCAGTGTACTATTCCCCCACACAGAGGCCCCCCCCCCTGTCACCCCCAGGCCGGTGTACTATTCCCCACACAGAGGCCCCTCCTGTCACCCCCAGGCCCAGTGTACTATTCCCCCACACAGAGCCCCCCTGTCACCCCCAGGTCCAGTGTACTTTCCCCACACAGAGGCCCCCCCTGTCATCCCCAGGCCCAGTGTACTATTCCCCACACAGAGCCCCCCTGTCACCCCAGGCCCAGTGTACTATTCCCCACACAGAGGCCCCCCTGTCACCCCCAGGTCCAGTGTACTATTCCCCCACACAGAGGCCCCCCTGTCACCTCCAGGCCCAGTGTACTTTCCCCACACAGAGCCCCTCCCCCTGTCACCCCAGGCCCAGTGCACTTTTCCCCACACAGAGGCCCTCCCCTGTCACCCCCAGGCCCAGTGTACTATTCCCCCACACAGAGGCCCTCCCCTGTCACCCCCAGGCCCAGTGTACTATTCCCCCACACAGAGGCCCCCCCCTGTCACCTCCAGGCCCAGTGTACTTTCCCCCACACAGGGCCCCCTCCCCCCCTGTCACCCCCAGGCCCAGTGTACTTTTCCCCACACAGAGGCCTCCCCATGTCACCCCAGGCCCAGTGTACTATTCCCCCACAGAGGCCCTCCCCTGTCACCCCAGGCCCAGTGTACTTTCGACCACAGAGAGCCCCCCCTGTCACCCCCCAGGCCCAGTGTACTTTCCCCACACAGAGCCCCCCTGTCACCCCAGGCCCAGTGTACTTTCCCCACACAGAGGCCTCCCCTGTCACCCCAGGCCCAGTGTACTTTCCCCCACACAAAGGACCCCCCTGTCACCCCCAGGCCCAGTGTACTTTCCCCCACACCGAGGTCCCCCATCCCCAACCCCACACCCCCTGGCCCAGTGTCAGGACCCCTGGTTAGGAAATGGTTAGTTTTCACCGTGGGTCACCCTGGGGCACTGGCTGCTGTGATGGCACCTGGGGCTGGACTGCTCATGTTGACAACTGATTTTTAAATTTTTTAATGTCATGTAATTCTGCTTGATGGTATATAAAAGCTATATATGAGAAACTAAACCATTTATTGATATTTCTTGTGAGCTTTAATGATTCCATGTTTTTCCTTAATTGTTAATATAAAGGAATATATCTGTCTATCCATCTAACCATATCTATCTATCTATCTATATATTCTTTTTATAGGTTGCCTAAATACAAATACATCTTATCGCTGCAGCTTCACCTAGTGGTAAATTTCTGTTAGCTGTAATTTAACACCACTTGGTGTTGGGAACTGAGCCTGGGTCTTCTGAGTATGTCAGGGCAGCAAACTAACTGAGCCATCAATGAGTTAAAAGGTCACCACACCAGAGGTCACTTCTGTGGCCCATACCTAGCTTCCCGCCCCCCACCCATCGGTGGTTCAGGTGGTTTGTGGCCCTGACTTCTACTCAGGGGGGCCAGGTTCAATCCTCGGCACTCAGCTGTTTTACATTATGGGATTTTTTCCCTACATTGTTGCAGTTTCTCTGAAGCCTCATTGACATGGACTTGTTTACCGGCTCCTACTGCTGGCTGCCAGTTGGCTTACCCGTTGACACTAGGACATTTTTTTCTTAAGTGTCAGCTATAGTGCTGGTAGGCTGTCTTGGGGGGCCTTTTGGGCCACCTGGCCAGCCCGTTAGTGGCGCTGGTGAATTTTTGTTTGTAATGGCTGCCGTAATATACATATGACTCTTGCTTGGCCCATGCTGCCCCCGATGCTCCTCTTGTCTAAAGTCACTGAAGTTAGGGTTGATCAAAGATCTGTGCAGCATGTGGGTAATTTTCTGCCACTGGGCGATGGCTTGAAAAATCAGCTTATTTTGGTGGGACTCGAACCTAGGTCCACTGGCTCACCATGCCTGCACGCTGTCTACTTGGCCACCACGTCCCCAAAGTGCACAACAACAGACACGCACCACCTGGATGAGACACACCCTAGGTGTGTGTCATCCAAGCCAACTCCTCATATGATTTTTCACTTCCCGTCACTTCCTATCTTTACATGTTTTTGATAACTAGCTAATTTTTTATCTAAAAAAATCACCGTTGGGACCATGAAGGCCTTCCCTGATCAAAGCTTGGCCTAATGTATTCATAGCCATGTCATGCCTGTTTCTATTCATGTAGTCAGTGTGTCCCTTGTATTCCACACACATTCATAATCCTCTCATATTTCCAAAAACCTGAACAATTTTTCAGGGAAACCAAGAAATTAATAAAACGAAGCAAGAAAAATCTTGAAGAATATATAGCAGAAATGAGTAAATCTAATCCTAAAGAATTTTTTAGCTATGTTAATAATAAAAAGTCACTCACTTGTGGTATCGGACCACTTTCTAATGATAATGGTAACCACACGAACGATGAAAATGAAATGGCTACAATCCTAAATAACTTTTTCGCATCCGTATTTACCGACGAAGATTGTTTATCACCTCAACCGCCGGAGGTTAGAAGGACCGAAAAGATGTTAAGTGGCGTGCTCATCGTAGAAAGTGACATTTTACGCACAATTGAAAAGATTAAAGTAGGTAAAGCTCCTGGTCCAGACAAAATTACCCCTAGGGTCTTAAAAGAAATCAAACATCAAATTTGTAAACCACTCTCCATCATATTCAATAAATCTTTAACAGCTGGAAAAGTTCCGTCGGATTGGAAACTAGCAAATGTCACACCAATTTTCAAAAAGGGGGACAAGTCTCATCCAGGAAACTATCGACCAATTAGCCTGACATCGATTGTTTGTAAGTTAATGGAGACTATCATTCGTGACAACATGGTGAAATTCGAAGAAAATAATATAATAAATAATTCGCAACATGGCTTCCGTAGTAAACGTTCGTGTTTAACAAACTTGATTTTTTTCATTATATTTTTGAGGTGTTCGATGAAAGCATATCAGTAGATATCATTTATCTGGATTTTCAAAAGGCATTTGATAAGGTCCCCCACCAACGATTGCTCAGCAAACTATTGGCGCACGGTATCTCGGGTAACATTCACAATTGGCTTGTGGACTGGCTCTCTGAACGGAAACAGAGAGTAGTTCTAAATGGTGTTACATCTAACTGGCTCGATGTCAGAAGCGGCATACCTCAAGAATCAGTGCTTGGCCCCATGCTCTTCTTAATTTATGTTAATGATATCGATGATGGGCTTACTTGCAAAGTATCAAAATTTGCAGATGACACAAAAATTGCTAGTAAAGTAACTGCGACACTCGACGAAGAAGCTTTACAATCAGATCTAGATCGACTTGCACGTTGGGCCAATCAATGGCAGATGAATTTTAACGTTGACAAATGTAAAGTGTTGCACATCGGAAAAAATAACAATCGCGTTCGGTACGTAATGAATGGCCAACAACTTTCTGCGGTAAGTAAAGAAAAGGATCTTGGAATCACTATATCAAGTGATTTAAAGCCCGGTCAGCATTGTTCAGAGGTACTAGTTAAAACTGCAAACAAATTGGTTGGCTTCATCGGACGGGTCTAATTATAAATCGGAAAAAGTAATATTAAAACTGTATAATTCGTTGGTTCGACCCCGTCTAGAGTACTGTGTACAGTTTTGGTCTCCCTATTACAGAAAAGACATTGAAAAGTTGGAACGGGTTCAACGAAGCGTAACAAAGATGATTCCTAGGGTGAGAAATTTATCATATGAACAAAGGCTTAAAGAAGTAAATTCATTCAGCCCATCAAAACGAAGAATGCGAGGCGATCTAATAGAAGTGTTTAAAATGTTTAAAGGATTCAGTGATATTAATGCGGAAGATTACTTTACAATTGATCGATCAAATAGAACAAGAAGAAATCACAATTTGAAGATAAGTGGTAAAAGATTCTCGTTGCACGAAGCTAAACACTTCTTCTTCAGTCGAGTTGTTAATGTTTGGAACTCTCTACCCTGTGATGTCGTTGATAGTACAACAGTTACAGCCTTCAAGAATAGATTAGACAAGTATTTTGAATCCAACCAGCAACTAAGATATTACTTATTGTCGTAATAACGTTAAGTTCTTTCGAATACTGGTGTCCTTTTCCGCTTTTATCGCCCGATTAGTGGTAGCAGTAATGGTAGTTCTTTCCTCTTTCCTACATAATTTCCATGCAGTTTTTCCATGCTGCATGGTTCTTTTTCCTTTCCTGCCAGCTTTGGCTGGAAGGATGGAGGGGTGGGGAGGAGCCTTCGCCTTTGCTGTCCTTCATCATCCACCTTTGATTAGATAGTTAGTGTAGCTTGTCACAAACAGCCTCGTAAGGACCAGCAGGTCTGCTGTTGTTTGTTCTTCCTTTGTGTTCCCTTGTGTGTCCACAGTGGGAGTCAGGGCGTCAGGTATAGGCCGCAGAAGTGGCCTCTGGCCCGGTGACCTGTTAACTCATCGGTGGCTCGGGTCATTTGTTGCCCTGACTTCTACTTGAAAGGCCCAGGTTTGATCCCTGGCACTCAGTGGTGTTACACATTATGGGATATTTTTACTGCATTATTACAGTTTCTGTTTCTCTAATAAATTTTTTGTTGATTTCATCGCAACTTTTCGACAACTAAAATCAATAATTCTAACTCCAAAATCCATTCCATTTGTTGAAGTCAGAACAAAGATCTTGAAGGTTTGCCTGGGCCATGCTGCCTGATGCCAAGCCTCTTTGGCCCGCTGGCTAGAGGAGCACCTTCCCATCTAGCTGGTCGCAGGTTCAATCCCCAGTGTCGGTGAAACCCTTTCTGGGTCTGAATTAATTTCTCGAGTGTGCCTTGCCATGCCGAGGCCCTGTGGATGTATGGGAGAGTGGAATACATTTCATTACAACATTGCTGCCCACTGAAACCATGCCTTCTGTGTAGTTGTTGGCCCTGTTAGTCTTCCTCCTGAAGGTACTGGTTCTGCAGTCATCTTCACTTTCACTGAAGTCACCATCATCACAGAAATCTTAGAATGTCTGGGCCGGACAACCTACAGATAACTCTTATTACTCATTTCTCATCATCCTTCATGCGACATTAGGGTACTATTTTAGCGGCTATAAGTGTTAAGCTCTGCACTACACGCTGACAAAGCCTGGTGAGGCGACTGACTGATGCCACCCAGGTGCTGCCAAATCCTATTAATGCACACAGAATACTTGATACACAAATTCAAGTAGCACATAGCTGACACATGAGAGAGACAGTGATGTATTGGGGGTGATGTGGCAGTGCTGTGAAGAGGTTCGGGCCACACACAAACAGACTTCATACATGTGTTGGACTATAGGTCATATTCTTCAACAATTCAGCGTCTAAGCACACATATTAATGAAGGCTTTTCCAGGAGTTTTGGGCATTTCCAGGGGTAGTTTTATGACCCTTGTGGTAGCTTGACCCCTCTTCTGTACCATAAACTTAAAAGATCACTCATTAAAACTTGACTGATCTCCTTTTTGGCCTTTGGAAATAGTTCATGTGAGGAATGCAAGTACCTGAGAATACCACCTTGAGAATTAACATGCCTGAGGGTTATAATTTTAAACATTTCGTCGCTTGGGCACACACGTTTGACAAGGCTTTTACAGGAGTTTTGGGCATTTCCAGGGATAGTTTTATGACCCTGGTTGTAGCTTGACCCCTCTTCTGTACCATGAACCAAAAAGATCACTTATTAGAACCTGATTGATCCCCTTTTTGGCCTTTGGATATAGTTCATGTGAGGGGTGGAAGAGGCTAGCAACACCAGCATTTATCTCTCTTGCAAATTGAAGGTAGAAAAGACTAGAGGCAGATGACCCATACTACTTCCTTCCTTCTATCCTTCCTTCCTTCCTTCCTTCCTTCTTTCCTTCCTTTCTTCCTTCCTTCCTTCCTTCCTTCCTTCCTTCCTACCTTCCTTCACCACATACAATAACAAATTCATACAAGAATTTCCATAACTGAATATTTTCACTCCATCATTTAGGAATAGCACCATATTATATATTATTATTATTATTATTATTATTATTATTATTATTATTATTATTATTATTATTATTATTATTATTATTATTATTATTACTATTATCATTATTATTATTATTTTTATTATTATTATTATTATTATTATTATTATATTGCATAGATTGTTTTGTTGGTAACATAACGAATAGGAATAGCATAACACCATATATTGAGAGAGAGAGAGAGAGAGAGAGAGAGAGAGAGAGAGAGAGAGACTTCCCTTCCTGGAACTCTGGTCAACTGGGTCACTTTTTTTTCTTTTTCTTCCTCTGTTTTTCCTTAAATATGACAGACATGAGGACAAGGTCTCTCTCTCTCTCTCTCTCTCTCTCTCTCTCTCTCTCTCTCTCTCTCATTATCTTTTATTCATGCACCAACACCTACTCGCTCTAATCCCTCCCTCTCTCCCTCCTCCGTCTCATCCTCCAGAGAGAGAGAGAGAGAGAGAGAGAGAGAGAGAGAGTCAGTCAGTCAAACACCCAGTCATTCACTCAGTCAGTCAGTCAGAGAGAGAGAGAGAGAGAGAGAGAGAGAGAGGTTCAATCAGTCAGTCACCTTTATCCATTCTTAACCTTTCTCTCCCGCCTCTCAGCTGACGTCAGGCCACACGTCACAAGAGGAAAGTTCTCAGGATGATAGCTTGACCCGATTGGAAGGGGACTTTTCAGCATTTTTTTCCTGATATTTATTTTCTAGGGGGGTCGGGGTCTTGTGTGATTGACAGACTGACTGACTGAACGACTGACTGATTGATTGACTGACTAACCAAATGACTAACTGACTGAATGAATGAATAACTCTCTCTCTCTCTCTCTCTCTCTCTCTCTCTCTCTCTCTCTCTCTCTCTCCAACCCTGACCTTTACTTTTTTTTTTCCTTTTTATTTCTTTTACTTTTTCCTTCCTTCCTTCCTTCCTTCCTTCCTTCTTTTCCTCCTTCCCTGCCTCCTTCCTTTTCTTCTTTCCTTCCTTCCTTCCTTCCTTCCTTCCTTCCTTCCCTCCTTCCTTCGTTTTCCTCTTTCTCTGCCTCCTTCCTTTCCTTCCTTCCTTTTTTCCTCAATTCCTCCTTCCCTTCCTTCCTTCCTTCCCCAGGTTACCCAAAGAAAGCATGAATAGGAGAGAGAGAGAGAGAGAGAGAGAGAGAGAGAGAGAGAGAGAGAGAGAGGTAGCCTACATGTTTGATACGTATTCAGCTTGGTAAGGGAAGGGAACGGAAAGGAAGGAGGGTGAGGTAAGGGAAGGAAAGGGAGGGGAAGGGAAGGAGGGTGAGGTAAGGGATGGGAAGGGAAGAGAAGGGACATGATGGGAAGGGAAGGGAAGGGAAGAGAAGGGAAGGGGAAGGGAGGGAAGGGGAGACAGGAGGAAAAGATAGAAGTGAAAGGAGGTAAATAGTCGGGGAAGGAGGACGAGGAAGAAAAATAAGGAAGAGGAGGAGGAGGAGGAGCACATAAAAAAAATCGATGAGTCAATAGTTCAGGAAGGCAATAAACTAAAAATAGAACAGGAGGAGGAGGAGGAGAGGAAGAGGATAGCGATGCAACCTTCTTAGAGAAGCTAAACACGTTTGTTCTAATTCCTTTCCTACCTCCACTTCCTCCTCCTCTTCCTCCTCTTTATTAAGATTGGGCAAACGTGGGGAACATCCGGGCATGTTTGAGAGAGAGAGAGAGAGAGAGAGAGAGAGAGAGAGAGAGAGAGAGAGTACGTAACAATCTCTCTCTCTTGCCTTCCCTTCCCCTTTCAGGATGCTGGACAAGGGATTTGGGGAGGAGGAGGAGGAGGAGGAGGAGGGAAAAAAGGAAGAGGGAAGAAGGAAAATAAGCATAAAATAAATACTGGAAAGAGATCGTGTGAAGAAGACGAAGGAAGAGGAGGATTAGGTGGAGGAGGAGGAAAAAAAAAGAAGGGAGAAGAAGGAAAATGAGCATAAAATGAGTAATGGAAAGAAATCACATTAATAAGACGAAGGAGGAGGAGGAGGAAGAGGAGATGGAGGAGGAGGAAGAGGGAACGCAATGGGGGATGGATTGGGGGTGTGGTAGCCACGCCCGGTTAAATTCCCGGTATGGAAGAGGATGTTGAGGAGGAGGAGGAGGAGGAGGAGGGTGTCTGTTTAAGGAGTCCATCCTCGGTATCATCAAGTGACCAGGGGAATTCACCTGAGTGTGTGTGTGTGTGTGTGTGTGTGTGTGTGTGTGTTTCCACTTCTAAATCTACCCTATCTCTATCTCTATCCATCTATCAATCTATATTTATCATGGTTGGAAAAAACCTAGATTTTTTTATAAAAAAATTGATTTGATTTAAATCGGATTTATTTTTATTTTTAAATCGATTCTTTTTTATTTAAATTTTTTTTTTTTTGCATTAATACTTGTTTGTTTCCACTGATTATTTGTTTCAGTCTTATGAGGCCATTTTCTTGTATTAAACTTGGCCAATGTTAAATGAAACTATAGTTTAATAACGTACGTTACCCAAAATTAGTTTTTCACATAAAAATCTTAAGTAGGACTAATAGATTATTTTTTATGCTTTTGGATATTTTCTTGTAAGAGATGGCAATGATTCACTGATGCCTGACTTGCTACAGGACCACTACAGGATCAGTACAGTAGACTTGATACTTTTCCTCTACAGCTATTTCACACGTTCTTCCTTCTTCATTATATATATATATATATATATATATATATATATATATATATATATATATATATATATATATATATATATATATATATATATATATATTAAATCATTAGATATTTAACTCGATATAACACTTAAACCATTGTTAAATACAATATATTTGATTTTGATATAAATCGATTTTAATCACGATTTAAATAATTTTGATTTAAATCAAACCAACCCTGATATCTATCTATCTGCGTGTATCTGTACGCCTGATGTAATATAACTATGTCAATCAGCTAAAATTGTCAACCTACTACCAGGGCCATAAAACTACCCCTGGAAATACCCACACAACCTCTACGAAAGCCTTATCAAATGTGTGTGTGTGTGTGTGTGTGTGTGTGTGTGTGTGTGTGTGTGTGTGTGTGCCCTCCCCCCCGGTGTGTTTAAGAATTGGTGCGTGGATCGGAATTCTCAGACGTTCCCCCTTTCTCACATCAGCCATTTCCAAAGACCAAAAAGGAGATCAATCGGGTTCTAATGAGTGTTTTTGTAGGTTCATGGCATAGAGGAATGGTCAAGCTACCACCAGGGTCATAAAACTACCCATGGAAATGCCCACAACACCTACGAAAGCCTAGTCAAATATGTGTAGCCTACTTGGGCGTCGAAATTATATATTAAGAATATGACTCTGTGCCCTGCTGTCCCGCGCGCGTATACACAGATTTAAAATCCATTCATTCATTCTCAGGCGCTTGGAGCTATAAATAGACACCCTCTGGTCGCCACCCGTCCCTGAATGCCCTTTTGTCACGGAACACAGAAGAAAATTGAGATTTTGATGACAAATTAAAATGAAGAGGAGGAGGTGGTGGTGGTGGTAGTGATGGATGGTGGTAGGCTGCCAGACAAATGGCAGAGAGAGAGAGAGAGAGAGAGAGAGAGAGAGAGAATGAAGTCGCAGTTTCATTCATTAATTAAGTCTCTCTCTCTCTCTCTCTCTCTCTCTCTCTCTCACCTCGACTCATATAACCACAAACTCTCCCTTCCTTCCTTCCTTCCTTTCTTCCTTCATTCCTCCCTCCTTCCCTCCCTCCTTCCTTCCTTCCATCCTTCCTTCCCTCCTTCCTTTCTTTTTTCCCTCCTTCCCTCCTTCCTCCTTTTTTTCCTCCTTCCCTTGACCTTTCTCTTCCTTCTTTTTTCCTTCCATCTTTGTTTCCTCCTTTTTTGTCCTTAATATTTTCCTTCAATTTATCTTGTTATACTTTCTCCTCCTCCTCCTCCTCCTCCTCCTATTTCTTTTTTCCTCTTCCTTGCCCTTTCAATACAATAACTTTTTTCTTCCTCTTTTTATTTCTGTTCCGTATTTTACACACACACACACACACACACACACACACACACACACAGAAAAACAGTACCATTGAATTTACCGAGAGAGAGAGAGAGAGAGAGAGAGAGAGAGAGAGAGAGAGAATCCTTGAAATTATTATATACACAAAAACGCGTATAAATAAGTATTGAATAAGGATACTTCAAAATTCATCCTCTCTCTCTCTCTCTCTCTCTCTCTCTCTCTCTCTCTCTCTCTCTCTTCAGTTCTTCTTCCTCTTCTTCTTTCTTTTTCTTTCTTTCTTTCTTTCTTTGAAGCGTAAAAGTCCCTCCTCCTCCTCCTCCCCCATGAAGGTCACTTGGGCAGCCACACCCGCCCAGGTAAAGGTGTGGTGGTAGTGATGGTGTAGGTGGTGGTGGTGGTGGTGATGGTGATTGTGGTGGTGATGCTGGTCGTGGTGATGATGGAATTGATAGTTGCAGTAGCAATGCCCCTCTCTCTCTCTCTCTCTCTCTCTCTCTCTCTCTCTCTCTCTCTCTTTTGATTGTTAAAAAAATAATGAAGGCGTAGGGAGATTTTAATTTTTATTCTCTCTCTCTCTCTCTCTCTCTCTCTCTCTCTCTCTCTCTCTCTCTCTCTCTCTCTCTCTCTCTTTCAATGTGAATACGAAATCAACAACAAGCATACTAATGACGTCCAAGGCTTACGTTATAGCAAGACACAGCGTAGTACAGGTATAACGTGGGGCGTATACCTGCGCAATGTCCGACGCTTACCTGAGTCACCGCTTCCACACCTTATGTAACGTCAGTGTAGGAAAACGTTAAGGCCTCTACGAGCTACTCATGAAAACAGGACAAACGACTCCCTTCCTTAGCGAATGATAATGATAGTAATAATAATAATAATAATAATAATAATAATAATAATAATAATAATAGTAATAATAACAAGAATAGTTTTATTTCGCCCAGCGGCAAGTAAGTAAGCGAACGAAATCGAACGTACATTATATAGGTGTGTGCATGTCTTAATTGGTTCTCTCTCTCTCTCTCTCTCTCTCTCTCTCTCTCTCTCTCTCCTTTTTCTTTCCTTCCTTCCTTCATTCTTTCTTTCATTCTTTCTTTTTTCTCTTTCCTTCCTTCCTTCCTTTCTCTCTCTCTCTCTCTCTCTCTCTCTCTCTCTCTCTCTCTCTCTCTCTCTCTCTCTCTCTCTCTCTCTCTCTCTCTCCCCTAGCTCCCTCTCCTCCTCCCTCTCTTCTCTCTTTCTCGTACCTTACATTTCTCTGTAATCGTAATACTAATAGTTTCATTTTCCAGTATTCCTTGAGTAGCTCGTCTAGACAGTAACGTTTTCCCATACTAACGTTGTAGTTCAAGGTGTGGAAGCGGTGACTCAGGTAAGCGTTTGACACTGCACAGGCATAGGCTACGTTGTTACCTGCGCGCTGTGCCTTGTTATAACGTAAGCCTTGGACGTTACTGGTTTTCGTTTTTGATTACGAATTCATATTTCTAGGGGGTTAAAGGGAAGCTGAGAGAGAGAGAGAGAGAGAGAGAGAGAGAGTGAGAGAGATATATATATATATATATATATATATATATATATATATATATATATATATATATATATATATATATATATATATATATATATATATTTTCTATTTTTTAATATTTTTTTTAGGAGTTAAAAAGAGAGAGAGAGAGAGAGAGAGAGAGAGAGAGAGAGAGAGAGAGAGAGAGAGAGAGAGAGAGAGAGAGAGAGAGAGAGAGAGAGATCTTCAACCATCAAGAGAGAGAGAGAGAGAGAGAGAGAGAGAGAGAGAGAGAGAGAGAGAGAGAGAGAACAAAATTGAAATCTCCCAACGCCATCATTTTCAACCATCAAGAGAGAGAGACAGAGAGAGAGAGAGAGAGCATCGTGATTGGCTGTCCTTCTAAAGGTTTCTGACCAATGGGTGATCGTGTAGCCAGCAGCCGTCTCCCTCATCTCCCTCCCGTCCTCCATGCTTCACTGCTCTCCCCTCATCTCCTCCTCTTCCTCCTCCTCTCCCTCTTTCCTCTCTCCTTCAAACCTTAATTCCTCCATCAGTTCTGCATGCAGTAAGACGATTATGAACTGCACATTTATTTTTTATTATTTTTTTATATTCATGGAAAGACATTATCTCTCTCTCTCTCTCTCTCTCTCTCTCTCTCTCTCTCTCTCTCTCTCTCTCTCTCTCTCACCTATCCCTCTATAATTATGAGAGCGACCATTCGTTAAACAAGTATAAACGGTACACCTTTTTTTTCATCCCTGGAAAGACCTTATTTTTTACCTCTCATAGTGAAATCAGATTGGCGAGGTCGTTTTATGAGTTGTTTCCCGCGGCTCCCCTCCTCCCCTATCTCTTCCCCCTCATACATTAGCTATAGGTAACATATGGGAGGAGAAAATTAGGTGTTGGGAATGTGGTCTGCATTCTAAGACGCTTTCGCCTCGCATATCAACGCATACACGATCTCGCTAATCTTGTTTCATTTATAATCAGGCAAAGCAAACTAACCCTTCCCTTTTGTCTCTGTGGTATAGGTAACATGTGGGAGGAAATAAATAGGTTTTGGAACTGTGGTCTGTATTCTAAGACGCTTCCCCCACTCACATCAACGCCAACACGATCTCGCTAATCTCGTTTCATTTATGGTCAGGCAGAGCAAACTAACCCTT